>NC_041374.1:750043-1050043 GCF_900634415.1 Cottoperca gobio | reverse complement strand
TGACATCTGCAATAAAGTGGTGGAACTTCAACCTTGAGAGCCAACTCCATTACTGCACCATAAAAATGAAAAAGTCTTTGAGAGCGAGTGGAAGGCGCAGCCTCACGCCCCACCGCCATTACTTCCATTTAATAGAAGCTGCTTAATGTTGTATCTCCATGAACTAAGTTGTGTGGATGAACTTTTGTCACATTTCCGTAGTTAGCAACATTTAGTATGTCTAGCAGAACAATGAGCCTCCCTACAGAGGCCTCGTTATGGATTTTAATGTGATGTTTATGGTTGTAGATCCATTTTGCACCTGACGCGCCAGATGCTTTGTTACAGAACCATCTGAGAAGCCTTCATTGGAAAGTAGTTGGGATAAGGGCAGGCACTTAAAACTACTAAACGATTGGATGAACCGTCACCGTCTAACTTCAACCAATCAGATCAACGGGAAAGATTATATCAGAACCTCCACTTTGCGACAGTATGAGAACGCCCTACAGATGTGCTTCAGTACCTGACGAGACTGTGTTTGTCATCAGGATCAGACGCGCTGACGGAGCCGATGGTGGTGTTCCTGGCCGCGTCCTCTTTGACCTCCATGACGTAGCTGCTCCGCTCGAACATCGGCGGCTCGTCCACGTCTTCCACGACGATCTTGATTGTGGCTTCGTCCCTGAAGGGGCCGACGGAGAAGAAGCGAGGGTTGATGTGGGCATTCTCCACCTGAATACGGAGACTGTACTGACGCTTCCTCTCGAAGTCCAGAGGCTGCAAAACAGAAAGAAGATGTTTGTGCCGGCCGTTTAACATCCCGTGACTTTACACGTTTCTTTTGTTTTCTCAAATTAAAAAGAGAATTCCACCGTGACTTTCTGTTTGTCTCCTAATATTTACTTCCAAACACTCATTTGTATGCAGCTACATGTTCGGCTGTAGATTTAGTGAAAACTAATATCCATTCAGAGCATCCTGCCACATTTAATTTCAGGTCAGATTGGGATTTTATTCATTAAACTTGCAATCTCTTCCAGAGTATCGTGTAATGAGCGCGCGCGAAGGGGCTCGGTGTCTCGTTCAAGGACACTAACAAGACTGTTGATGGACACACATGAGCGGCTGCGTCCATCAGACCTGTGCTCTTCCGGACATGTAAAGTCCTTTCATTAACCGCTGCCACGTCTGGATAATGTGAATGATGCGGCATTTTGGTAGAAAACATGGTCGGGTTAGTGTACAAGGATGATATTACACGATATTTATAAGTGTATAAGTGTTTTTATCCAGGGAATTTGGCTGAAAAGTTCCATCTTGTATCTAGTATTATTGCCGTATTGTGCACATTTTCTTTGTTCTTTGTCTCTTTAAAAAAGGATGTTTGTGCTTTTCAACTGGATTTCCTGAGCCCTGCCGCACTCTATGAAACAATGAATCAAACTTGTTGCTCGATGTCTGCTTGGTGACATCTCTTCTTTTCTGTTAAATGAAGAGATCAGTATATCAGATTAGTGTATAAGCAGAAGATATTGCGGTTTGGAGAGACTTTGGCGAGTGATTTCATTTGACAGCATGATGGAAAATACTAATACTAACATCTACTTATTTAATTTGTAAGCAGGTTTCAAGGTTGCAAAAGTAAAACGTACAATTTCTTTTTAATAAAATGATATATTCTGTTGAAGGACACATCTGCTGAGCACCACGACTGTATATGTTAGGTGTTTCGTTCACATTGAATGTGAAAGCAATAATGCTTTAATAAAATAAAATAAAAACTGTCAGTGTTATGTCATATCATCAACTGAGTGTTAACAAGGTCTATCTGACAAACTGGACAGATGTGAGGTCTATGTTTCAAACATCTTTAAAGTGAACAGGGTCTAAATGCATCACTCATTTATGCAGATCTTGTAGATATTTGCTGAGTCAGTGAGATTTACAAAGGTCTATCTCCACATGTTCAAGCATCATGTTAGTATCACAAAGGTCTCTCTGCTGACAACCAATAGCAGGGCGGGAAATTAATCACGTGATCATTTTAAGCACAGGAAGAACTTATTCAGAACGTTTTTCTGCCGACTGTTTTATATGTAATCTAGTAGATAGTTCAAGTTAAGATCATCAGTAGTTCAAGTTAAGATCATTAGTAGTTCAAGTTAAGATCATTAGTAGTTCAAGTTAAGATCATTAGTAGTTCAAGTTAAGATCATTAGTAGTTCAAGTTAAGATCATTAGTAGTTCAAGTTAAGATCATTAGTAGTTCAAGTTAAGATCATTAGTAGTTCAAGTTAAGATCATTAGTAGTTCAAGTTAAGATCATCAGTAGTTCAAGTTAAGATCATTAGTAGTTCAAGTTAAGATCATTAGTAGTTCAAGTTAAGATCATTAGTAGTTCAAGTTAAGATCATTAGTAGTTCAAGTTAAGATCATTAGTAGTTCAAGTTAAGATTATTAGTAGTTCAAGTTAAGATCATTCGTAGTTCAAGTTAAGATTATTAGTAGTTCAAGTTAAGATCATTAGTAGTTCAAGTTAAGATCATCAGTAGTTCAAGTTAAGATCATTCGTAGTTCAAGTTAAGATTATTAGTAGTTCAAGTTAAGATCATCAGTAGTTCAAGTTAAGATCATTAGTAGTTTAACTTAAGATCATTAGTAGTTTAAGTTAAGATCATTAGTAGTTCAAGTTAAGATCATTAGTAGTTTAACTTAAGATCATTAGTAGTTCAAGTTAAGATCATTAGTAGTTTAACTTAAGATCATTAGTAGTTCAAGTTAAGATCATTAGTAGTTCAAGTTAAGATCATTAGTAGTTCATGTTAAGATCATCAGTAGTTCAAGTTAAGATCATTAGTAGTTCAAGTTAAGATCATTAGTAGTTCAAGTTAAGATCATCAGTAGTTCAAGTTAAGATCATTAGTAGTTTAACTTAAGATCATCAGTAGTTCAAGTTAAGATCATTAGTAGTTCAAGTTAAAATCATTAATAGTTCAAGTTAAGATCATTAGTAGTTCAAGTTAAGATCATTAGTAGTTCAAGTTAAGATCATTAGTAGTTTAAGTTAAGATCATTAGTAGTTTAACTTAAGATCATCAGTAGTTCAAGTTAAAATCATTAATAGTTCAAGTTAAGATCATTAGTAGTTCAAGTTAAGATCATTAGTAGTTCAAGTTAAGATCATTAGTAGTTCAAGTTAAGATCATTAGTAGTTCAAGTTAAGATCATTAGTAGTTCAAGTTAAGATCATTAGTAGTTCAAGTTAAGATCATTAGTAGTTCAAGTTAAGATCATCAGTAGTTCAAGTTAAGATCATTAGTAGTTCAAGTTAAGATCATTAGTAGTTCAAGTTAAGATCATTAGTAGTTCAAGTTAAGATCATCAGTAGTTCAAGTTAAGATCATCAGTAGTTCAAGTTAAGATCATTAGTAGTTCAAGTTAAGATCATTAGTAGTTCAAGTTAAGATCATTAGTAGTTCAAGTTAAGATCATTAGTAGTTCAAGTTAAGATCATCAGTAGTTCAAGTTAAGATCATCAGTAGTTCAAGTTAAGATCATCAGTAGTTCAAGTTAAGATCATTAGTAGTTCAAGTTAAGATCATTAGTAGTTCAAGTTAAGATCATCAGTAGTTCAAGTTAAGATCATTAGTAGTTCAAGTTAAGATCATCAGTAGTTCAAGTTAAGATCATTAGTAGTTCAAGTTAAGATCATTAGTAGTTCAAGTTAAGATCATCAGTAGTTCAAGTTAAGATCATTAGTAGTTCAAGTTAAGATCATCAGTAGTTCAAGTTAAGATCATTAGTAGTTCAAGTTAAGATCATTACTAGTTCAAGTTAAGATCATTAGTAGTTTAATCAAAAGTCTTAAACATTCAGATTTATTAGCAAATATAATTTTCACTTTTAAGTTTCCTGCCACGTGGAACTTGTGTAAACATCTTTAGAGCTTAAAATGAAGCTAAGTTGCATAAAATACAGTTGAGGGTTAAATCTTTGGGGGGGAAATGTCAGAGAGACTTGGGACTCTGGTGTTCCAACAATAGAACCACAAAGGTCTATCTGCACAATGAGTTTAGTTTCTACCCATAATGCACTGAATTGGCCAACAGTGTTAACTTCACTACCTAGTGTGCAGCATGTGATGTGTCAACATGGGTTGGAGTTGGTTTAATATTGTCCACATTATGAACTGTTGCACTTTCAAATGCGTTTTTCTCAAAACTCGTCAAAGTGCAGATAGACGTTGACCCTGAGCAGCACTAATGTGTATGTTAGATGTTTTGTTCACATTGAATATGAAAGCAATAAAGCATTCAGTATGTGTTTAATGTGATACAATGTATATTTATGCTAGACCTTTTCTAGGAAAGCTGCTTTGTTACTTTTCATAATCCTGCATCTACTGTACACTGCTCTTACATCCTATCCTTTATGGACCGCACACGATGATCAGTATTATTCAGCACAGGTTGGCAGAATGTTTTTGCTTTTATGTTCCTCCTCCGCCACTGAAGGTATCCCCCCCTCCCCCATTGATGGTAATAATTGGGGAGCGGTGCATTTTAATGAATGAGCAGGAGCAGCTAGATCAGAGGGAGCTTCCTACACAGAGAGGATGGCGAGTCCATGATCGCTGGAAACAGCCAATGCAAGCATGAAGAATCCAGATGGAACAAGCCGTTTTCTGAAGCCATGAATAATAACATAAAATGAGTCGGTGATTTTCACCGTTTCGTGTTATGGTAGGTGGGGGACCGCACGTCAATGGGAGGAATATGTTGCTTTCAAGGGCCGGTACAAGCGGTGATGGGACACACTCCCACTTGACAAGCCCATTTAATTATTAGGTTCAGAATTAGGGCATGCTTCCTCCCCACACACACTCTGCCCGCTACCACATCCACTACAGCACCGCCGCGGCTAAAAAAGGCAATTATGTCATCTTCCACTTAATAATGGCATGATGGAAGCGATCAATGCAGAGAACGCTTGATAAGGCAACTGCCAGGTTCTGTTGAATACATCAAGAACACACCACAGCTCACCGCTGAACGCTGCGATCCATACTGAGCATCAATATTTCTGCTTTGGTAAAAATGAGTCTCACTCAGAACACATGTAGTGGCAGTGTAGGCAAGTGTAAGTTGAAATCTAATAACTCTGCTGTCCATCCTGTGGCTGTCAGAGCGTATGGAAATACAGAAGTTTCTCTCACTTTCTTCTTTATTGAGTGCAGTTCCTTGTGCGAATGAGAAGTGTGATGCTCATAAGCTACGGCGCAGGTTTGGTTTGGTTCTTTTTATGGCATTTAATGTATTTGATTCTGTTCCATATCGTCGTTTTTATCGATAGTGGCCAGTATTCAATTTCCTTCACACACTTAAGGAACAGAAAGTGTGTGAGCCGCCGCTGCTTCTTCACATTAAAAGGTTTTTAACTAGTAAAACCCAGGGGGCTTTTATTGTGAAGCAGAAAGGCCTTTGTCAGCGCAGTTAGTGCCTGCTGTGATTGATCAACTAAAATATGTCTACAACACAACACATGGTCATTTTGGAGATTAATTTTAAACAGAATTACAATAATAGATTTGGAACCAGGTAATAGATTTATAGTTACATTTGCAGTGTTATTTTAAGATGTCCTTGTTTTTTGTTCAGGGAGTTATTTTGTATTTTTCTTAAGTGTTTTAGGATTTCAAGAATGTCTTTGTGTAGTCTCGTGCTTCATTGTTTCATCTAACACTTTAACTTTCATTCATTTCAGCCCTTTGTGTTTACAATACATGCGTATTTTTTACATATTTATTTATTGTTTTGGTTGTGTTGTATATTTAATTTATGTAGGGTTTTTATTTATTTCACTTTCTAATTCCAATGTCTGAATCTTTATAATAATGTTCCTCTTTAAAATGGCTTAACCCTTTCATGCATAGAGGTCACTACAGTGGACAAAAGATGTTTTCTTGTGTGTGCATGGGTTTTGATGGTATAGTTGCACATCAGCCACTAAAGTGAAGGCTATTGCATCATCCCACACGCTGCTGTTGTAAGTGCAAGATACATTTCTCAAAACCAAGACTATCAATACCTTGCCAATCCTTCTATGGAAAGAGACCCTAAAAAATTTGGTGACATCAAGTAACAACTAAGGAATCATATCATTCGTAAATTATCAAAGAATTGATTTTATATTTGGGAGGAAATTACAATTATTCATCTGTCCACTACATTGGACGTCGTGCATCATTTCAACTACGATATTGTTGCTGTTGTTGTTGAGAAAACTTCATCTGCAGGAACTGTTTTGGCTGTAACTCCATGTATTATTATTATGAATATGAATTTATTATTGTTATTAGAATGCAATTTGAAGTTTTTGCATTTCTTTATATATTGCAGTGTCTTGTGGCTTTGTGCCCTGCATGCTTTGTTATTAGTGTCACACTGCACTCAGTTCTTAAACGTTCAATATAAGAACAGTTACTGTAACAGAGACTGCGGACAGTCTAAGTGGTGTGCGTAGGAAACTCTTTCCATGTATTATATATATATATATATATATATATATATATATATATATATATATATATATATATATATATATATATATATGTGCTCTATACAGGAGAGTGAACTGGAGAGTATTCCTAAATGGTGTTTTAGATATGCACATTTTCTTTATATACATATATAATTTTATAGTTTTCACATCTTTATATATCATTTTATGAATTTGTTTAGTAAATACATATTTCTTCAGTTGAACACATAAACGCACGCTGTCCACCTGAGTGGACATATAAATATCTCTTTGAAAAAACTTGCTTTTTATTGCTTTTTATGCCTAAAGAGCAATAAAAACACTTGGTAAAGAAATCCTGACTGAGGGGATCATAATTCATGCATGAAAGGGTTAATTATGCTATTATATAATCATTGCATCAGTGGCATAAAATGGTCTTAAAATGACATTAATTTCCTTTATTGAAATTGTTTCTGGAAAATATAAAAGTATGGACAGCAGTCAGTGGACACTGCTTTGAAAAGAGAGAAAGACGCAGACACAGAACACCAACAGAGAGTTCCTGACCTTCCTCAGCACGATGACGCCCTCCTGCGTGCTCCTGTTGGTGCTGACATCAAACATCCCGGGGCCGTCGCTCCCGATGATCCTGTAGTCCATCTCCGCGTTCTCGGCGATGTCGGCGTCCATGGCGCGGATCGCTCCCACAGGAGAACCGAGTTCGATGGACTCCTGCACCCTGAACTCGTACACGGCTGCAGAGAAACAATATGACCTTAGTGATTTGGTGTTTGCATAAAAAAGATTCACAGTGAGAGGAGTTAGAGAAGGAGAGGATGGGGAGTGTAAGTGAGTCAGAGATGTGTGTGAGCAGGGCCATGACATCTGAGGTCATGCCATTCTTTTCAGATTATTCATCACAATTAAAAGAATAATCAAAAAGCATTGAAGCCCTTAAATCCACCCAGGATGAATTCACAAAAGCGGCCAAAAAGGCAAAACACCAGCGCTCCCTGACACCAAGGAGCCTCACAACCTTCATACTTTCATTACTCTGTTAGTGAAAAGAGTGAAAGTGGGTGAGTCAGAGGGCAAGAATACAAGAGATCGAGTCAGGGAGAGGGTGAGTCAGAGCCAATCAGAGAGCAGCAATACACAAGCCGGGCGGGGAGGGAGAGTGTGTGAAAAGGAGCCGTGTTGGAGATTTAGTGCTGCAACGTTTGTAGATCAGCTGTGGAGCAGCCATTTCATATGCGGTAAAACATATTTCATTTCCAAAACAGACATGTGGCCTTTCACATAACTTGCTACAAGCGACATTGACTCTTAGGACGTAGCATCAATTCTGGGACAATTTTCCCAACATAAATTAATTGTTTCTATTTCTTTGTATTTTGTAAGATGATTTGGTGTTTTGAGGTGGATGAACTGATTGCTGCCTGTCGGCTGCATCTTGTATGCTTAAATAAATAGCTGGACTGCGGGAGGGAGCGGGCGTGATGTACACACAGCCTGCGGAGACAAACAGCACTGACACACTAATAAAACATGCTGACAGTGTTTTGGCAACGCCTGAGTCGGCAGGTCTCTGTGACGCTGACACTTGACTCCACACACACACACACACACACACACACACACACACTGAACGCGACGCACTACTAGAAGGCTTCCCTAGGCTAACAGGTATTTAGCATTGGGTGGAAAAGAAGAGGCATCACTCCGGCAGACAACAATGATATCGCTCCCTGACACTCTTCCTCCTCTGGGTGTCCCATTACAATATCTCTTCCTCTTTCTCCCTCTTTCAATCTTCCCCTCTGTCTGTCTCCCCCCCCCGCCACCCCCCTCCCTCCATCACAGGCTGTCTTTCTGTCGCCTGCATCATTCTTCTTTCTTCCTCTATCTTCCCCTCCTGTCAACTCCTCCATCCCTGTCGTATCCATCTCCCTCCCTCTTCTCACTGTTCATTCATTGGCGCAGGGGCCGAGATGACAGCGTCTGTCCTCCCCCCCTTCCCTCCCCCAAGCTGGTGGGAGGAGGGAGTGATAAATGTGGGCACGGCGGGAGTCATGCAGTCGCGTGTCTGCCTTGCGTTTCGCGGCTGTGCACACGCGTCGCCCACTGTACAGTGTACAGTGCGCTTGCTGTTACTGAGGGGAAACACGACGACACCAGTAATCCGTCAGTCTGATCTGGCTGCCGTCGCCGTTTGCCAGATGCACGAGAGGAAGTGAGAAGGGTGGGAGGAGGGAGAAGTAAGGCAGACAATGTGTGAGACTGAAAGTGAGTAGGAACAGAGTAGAAAGGGAGGATTGATGATTGATGAGTGAGAGGGTAACACAAAGAGGGGGGGGAAATGCACCAAGGACAGTTCAAGCACTGAATTGAGAACATTGGTTTTTATGGAGTAAAAGGCAGCAGAAGAAAGACTTAATAGCATGAGATAGACAAAGAGAGGAAGAGTAGGGGAGATAAAGCCCAGTGAATGTACTCTCCTCATTTAATAGGGATTACAGGGCTGATCTGATGCACTTTGCAGGACCCCTCGCTCTGTCATATGGCTCTATATTTAATTATTTGCTGCCTTTAAGAGGCCCGCCTTAGTCGCACAAAACCCAGAGGTCCCTGCAATAATCCAAATTCATTTTGAAACTGACACCAGATGGGGGCTGCCTGCCTGGCACCGGCTCACACTGACAAGTGGTTTTCATGGGCTGAGTATTGGTCACTGTGTGTGTGTGTGTGTGCGTGTGTGTGTGTGTGTGCGTGTGCGTGTGTGTGTGGATTCCAGAAGGCCTGCACTCACTCTTAGTGAAGCGTGGCGGGTTGTCGTTCACGTCGGAGAGGGTGATGCTAACCGTGGTGGTGCCTGAGAGCCCGCCCATCTGTCCAGCCATGTCTTTGGCCTGGATCACAACCTGGTAGTTTTCTTTGACCTCTCGGTCCATGCCAGGCAGGGCTGTCTTGATCAGGCCTGAGGAGAAATACACACATTAATAGTGAGAGTTTATCTACAAGCCTCGTCAAGTCAAGTGTAATTATACCGCACAAGTTTCCATTTTCTGTTTCAGTGAAATTTAAGCTGAAACAATAAATCGGTGAATGAATCAGTATTAATCAAACATTTCAATCCTAAACAACTTTATTAATGTTCATATTGATGATAATCTGACCTTGATGAAAATGGCAGCACAAAACCTTTTAGCCACTTATGTTTATTTGCTTGGAGAGACGCCAGAAGCTCATTTGTCCGTTCACTCTTTCTATTACTTCTATACCTGAAAGCATGTTGGGAGGTGCGCTCAGCACAAGAGGACCGTGTGACTTTCAGGTGAGCGGGAACATAAGGTCTGGATAAATATCCGTTTGAAGCTACTAAATATCTGGGCATGTTTTATGTTTTTATGGTAATAAATGAAATACATTGATAAGTGTTACAGTTCATTACACAACATCGGGCAGCTCTAGATTACATCAGATCATCTTTATTGTCACTGCACTGGCAACACAACACAGCTCATACAGATGTGCTGTAAATAAAGATGATCGAATGTAGAACAATAAACCAAAATACAGTCGAAAAAAGACGACTGAGAAACTGAGGACATTTCTTAAACTAAATGATGAACTAATTCATAAAAACAATAAGAAGTTGACACTATAAGTGAACGCAGCGATGATGTGACTCATATATGCAGCATGAACAGATCCAGTAAATAGTGTGTCCAGCTTTAACACCAGTCATTCTTAAACTGTGCCAGTTTGGCAGGTTTTTATACAACCTTCAAAGTCAAGATATGACACAAAGCAAATGAACTTCCTCGACAGGTCGACTGCGTCTATCACTGTACTCTCCTGAAGTCATTCTGAAAATAAGCCCGTCTGGATCAGCTGTATTGAATGAAAGGCATTTCCTTTTTTAGATTTATGCATCTACAGGCCAGACAATTAAACCACTAACAACGTTTTATTACAGAAAGGTCAGTCCTCTTGCCGAGCAGCCGCAGCGGCGTGGAGATCAGCGGTCGCACAGGAGCACATTTTGGACTCTGTGTTCTTGTGATTTAACTAATAAGTGGAGCAAAGTGCCAATCTACCAAAACCACAGCTTATTCCTTTAATTCTCGATGCGTAACATTCGCCTCCAAATGCATTCGGCACCATTTATCTCCTCTTTGGAATTAAGACTCGGCTAATGTTCGGCCTTTTAAGTGCTGTGCAGTTGCTCACTGACACGTCAGATCTGTAGTTTGGAGTCAGGACAGAGACGGCAGTAATTGGCAGCATATTCAAAAGGTGTGCTGCGTCTCCCATCAGAGCCGGTCTTAAATCACGTCTGCTATTACATGTTTGAATTTGAAGCAGCATAGAAAAGAAGCAGGTGAGGGGAGAGAGGCAGCCAGACGGAGAGGAGTGGGAGAATAAAGTAAAAGAAGAAGAAGAACATTTCACCCTAAATAAACTGCCATGGCAAACTTCCATCACTTGCAGTCTGAATAGATGATTCATTGCATATCAAACAGACGTGGTGCATCATTCAAACTCAGATCGGACTGGGCTACGCAGATTTAAAGGCCCTCGAACTTTTGTTTCATCTTCCTAACGACGTGCAATTCATCTCACGGACAACACGCCGTTAAGAGAACGCCGATCGTTCAGGAAAGGAAGCAAACGTATAGCCGCATCACGCTCGCTCTATGTCTCTGTCTACCTTTGTTACTGCCTAATGACTACAATGCACACACACCAAGGAGGAGAAGAGAAACAAATCCTGCTTATAATGTGATGTCCAGGCATGTCTTTGTGTAAGAGGGGATGTCAGCTTACATACCACATGTGGGATAAACCATATTACTGTTAATCCCTCCGCTAATCTGCAAATGGCTTTTTTTGTCGTTTCCCTTTTGTTTAAGCAAAAAGGACACGAGCGGGATGTGTTCCAAAGCGTACATTAATGATTAAAACGAGCAAGCGGCTAGATTTTTGGGGTTGGTGATTTGCCACTCACACTACAAATCCCCCTCGCCCGTCAGCCTGCGAGAGGACGCAGATGTTGGGTTTGTTTTTGGTTCGTTTAAAGGAAAATTCGCAGCCTTCCAGGAGTTATTTTGTGATAAATTGTTTTAATTTCCTTTCTTGGTAAAGCTCAGCTTGCCTGCTCTATTTCTGCTTCAGTTAGTGATTTGTTCTGTTTTCGCAGAATGGCCACCTCCAGATGATAGGGTGTGAACGTGTGGGTTACATATGTAGGTGGAGAGTGCATTGGCCGCGTCATTGTTAGGAGGAAAAGAGCTTTTCCCACTGAAGAAATACTGGGGAGTTGTACACATTAGTCAGAAAACACACATCTGTCACGGCTGCAGCGCTGCGCTCGGTGTGGACACATTATAATCTTTGACTTTGGATCCTTGTATTGCTCCTACATTTAGGTGCAAAATGAACAAAATAGCCTTGAATCCAATGAAAATCAATTAGTTTGAAGCATTTTATAGAACAATGTTTGGTTGTATTGGATCCTAGTAAAGCAATGCATGTTTCTTAAGGACGCAGTCAATAATAATATGTTTTCTGCAGTGAACTTGACATCGCAATGTCTACGCTTGAAAGAAAAAGCAACAAAATGGACAAATAAATGCAAGTACACGGTGGACTTCACTACTGACCGGTTTCCGGGTCCACAGAGAAGTACGGCTGCCCCTCCAGGATGCTGTACACCACGCGGGCACTGTTCCCGTACGTGGCGTCGTCTGCGTCCGTGGCCGTCACCTGAATTACAGAGGTGCCTGGGGGGGGAAAAGTTTCATGACAATGATTTAGCTCAACTCTTCAATACTGCTGAAATGTGTCTGCTGGATAATTGGTCAAGCAGACGCAGCTTCTGATGAGGTGTCCGATCCTCTTCTAATCATGCTCATGCAGAAAGTGACTGATCATTTCTGTCCCTTTGCATTACCCAAACCGATCTTTATCCTCGCCCACTTATTCCCTTATACGTGATTGATTTTCACGGGTAATCGATAAGTCCTAATGTATTTTTCTAAGTATATCTCTCTCAGTATAGAGGCGGCACCGATACCGGCTCTATGCAAACCCCAAGAAGCCTATTAGCGTATCCACAGATCTGGAGTGTGTAAGAAGCCAAATATCTGATCGCAGGCGAACGACCGTGATCCATTTTCTCTTCCAGAGAGGCTGAAACCCTATTTGAGTAGAACAAAGGGAAATGGTTAGCCAAGTGCTACCTCCCAAATGGCGCCTTGCGGGGCCAAGTGTTGCCTCATTACATGCAGAAGAAAATTAATTGAGTAGAAATATTTAATGGCAAAGTGGTATAAATATAGAATTGTGCAATACAATGGGATAACGACCCCATGAAACTTCACTAATTTGATGTCAGCCATGATCTGTAAGGGGTGACAGGGAGAGTTTCCCTCCTTTAAAATCAATGTCATTCGTGTGGATGAAGGACGTTGTGGGGAGGAAAGAATTGTACGAACCAAAAAGCAGAGCGAGAAAGACCACGGCTGTCTGATTTGGTGTAAGTGACAGTTCGGGAGGATTCCTGAGCAAGTTCACCGAACCTTGATGAGTAATACCTTTAACTAGGGAATTAGACTCAAAGAAGCTTTTCTGACACGGCGGCTTTTAGAAAAATATCACTGATCCACATCAGCTATCTCATCGGCAACTTTAAGCTTTCAAGAAAAGACATTTCTGACAAACAAGTCGCGGTTTTTGTTCACGGGGAGTAAATTACCTCGACTGTAATCATTCAGTCGTCAGAGGAGCGGCGCTTCAAAGTCGTCCCATCCCGAGAGTCTGGGAGAAGAATATCAGAGCTTTGGGACTATAATAAAACCAGAAGTGTATGTCACATTTAAAGGGCCAGTGTCTCGATTTAGTCACTCGTGAACACATGCACTGCCAACCGGTGACATCACACCTCGGTTGTTGCCATGGGCACCCGTGCTGCCCTTAGATAAGTGCTGGCCTCTCTCTTGGGGTTACTGAACCAAGTGACAACTCTGTCACATGTCCGGGCTGCACGACCGACGTCCCTCAGTCCCCAAAGCTCCGCCGCCACCGCAGCAGAACAGAACAGAGAGTTCAAACCATGTTTTCATGCAAGTATTGATTCGGATGCTTTTTATATTGTTTATCTATATTCATGAGGCCACTGTGTACTTTCACACTAAGAGCTAGAGCCAAAGCGCACAGTGGATTAAAGTTTAATTTGGTGCCAAATGACAAGAAGAAATGATAATATGAACAGCCAATGGGGCTGCAGAAGTGGAATCTGCAGTTATTCACGATGATGTCACAGCTGAAATTCAATTAAATACTGTTTTAATAAGATACAATACTGTATTTAAAAGATTATCTGCACCACTGCTGTAAGCGTGACAGAGACGCGTCACCTTGTTTATTCTCCACTCATAAAACAGCTCCTAGTCTCTTTTAATTAGTCTGGGCCTCTTTGTTGAGTCTGCATCATTATTATGATTGATAAAGTCCCATTGATCCAGAAAGACTGGCATTTTATAACGTCTCTATCCTTTCTGAATCATACGCCTTGTAATCCAGCTCCTCACACACACCTTCATGTGTGTAAACACTTAATTATTGTGTGTTTTGTGATCAATAATATGTTTTTACATACTTAATGCAGCTTACTTTGCCTGCTGTGCACACACATTTATTTTAAATATTATTATTGTTATTTATTTACTTGCATTTTTTCTCTATAAACTTAATAATAATATATTAATGTATGATTACAGTGGCACCATGAGTGACAGTTAGATAAGTATACAAATTAATTAAAATAAACCTACAAGTTGTTCCTAAAAGAATCTTATGCAATATTTAATTCATTTCTCAGTTAGATTATGATACAGGCACATCCCTGCTTAGACAAACACAGTCGTCTAATCATCTCTTTTTCTTCTATCTATTCTAATCATCTAAGAATCATTCAATAAATGTTTTCATGAGGATCTTACCGATGTCAGACATCTCTGGGACTCTGGCCATGTACGGGTCCTTGGTGAAGCGAGGCTCGTTGTCATTGATGTCGTGGATCTTGATGACGAACTCCGACTGACCCTCCAGCGCCTCATTGGTGACAGCGGTTGACGGCTTTGGCGTGGAGGATGTAGTAGGCCTTCTCCTCCCGGTCCAGCCTCTTGGTGGCGTGGATGTCCCCCGAATTCTCGTCTATCCTGAAGAGGGACCCCGCTCCCTCCCCTGTGAGGACGTACCTCACGCTTCCATCTCCTCGATCGGAATCTGAGTGAAGCTGTAGCCAAAACAAAAAAAAAGGTTAACGTGGATCCCTGCAGCACCGAAACAGTTTGTGGCGCTTTCATTCTAATACATTTCCACTTTGCAGCTCTCTATTGCTAATTGCTATAGCACAACAGTGATTCAAACTTCGATTAAGAAAGCTTTCACATTTGCTTAATGTGCTCTTATGAACACCAAATGTCAGCCGGCTCTTTCCAGGGAAGTATCTCCTATTCACCATAAGCAGAAATAGCCAGTGAACAGAAACTTCATCCACATAAAGTCCAAGAGAAGAGAGAAACATCACAGTGCTGATTGACAGGTGATCTCTGAGAGATAAATAAATGAATCACAGGAATAAAACACTTCAGACGAAGGACGTCAACAACATCACATTTCAAAGTGGAATCACAGTTTTCCACTCAAGTATTTCCGATACGCTGTGGACATATCAGCGATCTGACCAATCTGGTCCTTGGCAGAGAAACGGTGACAGCTTTGAGAAGTGCCTTTGCTGTTATTTAACAGATTCATATCATCTTTAGTAAACTGTCATCGCATCATCTCGGAAATTCACATCCTGCCGAGAAGAAAACACAGAGCAGGAGCGTTCAAAATGTTGCACTTTACTGGTATTGTTACATGCAGGTTGTTAACACGCTTCTTACCGCAGGGCCACACTGGCATTTTCACAGTGCTGTAAAACAGAATGCCAGTGGGTCGAAGTCTGTGAAGTACCAGCATGACTGCACGCACGTCCGCCGCCTGCCAATCCCTGATGGATCAGCAACATGACCAACATGCCAGAGGACCACCAGAGTCCACTTGTCTGTGGAGCTTCTCATTATTATTTGCTCTCTCTCTCTCTCTCTCTCTCTCTCTCTCTCTCTCTCTCTCTCTCTCTCTCTCTCTCTCTCTCCATCTCCTGTTTAATTTTTGTTTCTGCATGAACAGCAGCTTAGCATGCGCTGACATTTTAATTCCAGCACCAAATCCCTCCAACATATTTATCTCCGAGAACTCATCAAAAGCTTGTCCAGTCGTTTCCCCTCCCACTGCTTCCCTGCCCACTTCCCATTCCCCTCTTTAATAACCAAGGACATGGTCATGATTGTGGGGGGTGTAAAGGGCAAAAAGAGGGCATATGTTTGCAAAGTACAAACTGAGGCCATCTGAATGCTTACCCTGATAAGTGGGCACTCGTACGCGATTCTATGCATGCTGTTGACACCTCGTTAACTAAAGTGAGCCGCAACATTTGATTTGGACAGTTTGAATGCATATTGTCCTTTAAGCGTAGGTTGTTGTTGTGTCTACAAGCGTTCCAGGCTGTGCCGGTGGACAGACTGAGGGGGGATATTGTGTGTTGCAGCTGGGTCACGTGGGAGCACATTGCAAAGTCTCCCTTCTCATCATATATTAAAAAGCTTTTCATCCCAGGTGCTCGGAGGCTTTACTAATTCATGCTGTTATATCAGGGCAAAGCTGGCACATGTGAGACGAACAGCTTTGTGGATTAGCATCTTTAACACTATTTTGTTCGCTTGCTTGAATGCTGGTAAAAATGACTGTTTTCATTCCTTTCTCTGTCTGTCTAACCAAGCCAGTCGGGTGTGTTGCACAATTTCAGTATCTTTCAGGATTAGGATCTGGAGTGGAGCACCGTTTCATTAACCCACTTCAAATTTGGTCAAAACAACTCTTGTTTGTTTTTTTGAGTCTCTCTGTCTAACCAAGCCAAGAGAATATCCTTTTTATTTTATTTATTTGTTTACTATTCTGCTTTACAGTACGTGCTTCCAACAGAGACTCAGTTGGCTGAAAACAATCCACTTCAACATTATTATCTTTCTCCCGCTGTTATAGCTGCAATGGCCTTTTCTATGATTGTCTATCAAGCTGCCTATCTCTGCTGGCACGACAATTCAGTTAATAACCGTTGAGTCCTCTCTTTTCAGCTGAGATGTGAGATAGACAGTGTGACATATGCTGTGTCGACTGTCATTTCTATGGAAACAGAGAGTTCTTGGGGTTTTAAGAGTTCCTCCTCGCTCCCCTGAAGGATATTACAAGGCAGCACAGAGTATCGAACGACATCGCCTGCTGCAATGACCCAGTCCCTCCCAGTTGCCCACCTTGCTGGCAGGGAAAATTTAGTGCAACCCTTCTACTCAAATTAAGAGCGGAAAAAAAACCTCTCCCGGAAATCAATGTGGCAGCCCAACGTGCATTCACAATGGCCCTTTGATCAATTGATATCGAAAATACAATTAAACTGTCACAGGGGGAGAAAAGAAAGCCACATGTGCATCCAGTAGGGTCACCAAGAAGCTCTGGCACATCAATAGCTAGCCTTTTCTCCTTTCCCCTCCTATGGTACCGAATCGTAAAAAAAGGCGGAGAGCATGACGCTATATCCATTAACACTGGGACTTCTGGTCTTCTTGTACAGGAAGAGGACAATGCAAAAACTTCTCCATCTTATCAAGCCATTCTGTCTATAACGGCGAGCTAAAGTCTTCATTTTCTTAAATGAATAGTTTGACATTTTGGGAAATATGCTATTAAGCTTCCGTGCCAATGGTTAGATTAGGAAATCGACATCACTCCTATGTCTCTCCAGTAAATAGGCTACAGCCAGCAGCGAGTTAGCTTAGCTTAGCTTAGTTTAGCATGAAGGCAATTCATTTGTAAGCTTTAGAGGGGATTCTAGTGTGATTTGGGGACTTTAAGCTAGCTGTTTTCCCATTTCTACTCTTTTAGCTAACCCAAGGAAACAGGCTTGCTGGCTTATGGCTGCTTCATAATTACCGTACGGACATGAGAGTGGCATTACTAATCCTATCTTACTCTCAGGACTCTCACTGTATTTAAAACAAGTGCAACAGTCTGCCATGGCAGTGACATACGCTTTGCAACAGAAAATAACTTGTGTCTGTACCTTGAGTGAAAGAAACTTCAGTTCAGAGATTCCTTCTAACAAGTTGATTTCCTCTGGAAATATTAAGTAAATAGGGCTTTGAGGCAAAGAAAATGACTAGAAAAGATTTCTTGGCAACGAATCAACTGCGAAGCAAACTATTAAGCTTTTACTTAAACCTTTATATCATCGATAACATGCTATTGATTTCAAAACCCTTCACTCAATTAGCCTTCTCTTCAGGGATTTCCAATGGTTGGCATTTTTTCAAAGCAGAAGATATTTATTTCTATTCCTATGTGCTTCATCTTCCAGTTTGAAGTGGGCTGAGAAGTGAAGTGGTACTCATCAGACATCTGCGCGTGAGAACTTAGAAGTGAGCCGTCTTTGTTTGTGAAATTAATCAGCTTCAAGTGCAGCAAATGTTAGTGCAGACTCGATCTGGCCGCCATTTGTGCTTCACTCGAGTTAGGCCGAAAAGATGGCACTGGAAATGGGCTGCTAAGGGCAATTAGCCAGTTAGCCTTTAAGGCCTTGTGTCCTGGCCTGTCGAGAACTGGCTGCCTTCTACGCAGCCAGATGGTAGCCTCAGACTGTGCACAAAAATAGCCTATCAAATGTCTGTTGATGTGTAAACTTGAGATATGCAGTCGGAGCTGCAGAGACTTAAAGGTGAAATGTCAGTTAACATATATTTCTCTCTTGTTTGACATTTGACATCTTTTGTTTCGTGTCCAATGCATAATTTCCAGCATGTTATCTTTTAATTACAGGAAATTCTCAACAGTTTGTGTTCACGTTGCTCCAGGGCCAGGGGATTTTAACAACCTGAGTAGTTGTTTACACCGTACATTTGCACGCAAACTATACAAGATTCAGGTATTTATTTTAGACTCAAGTGTCTTTAAATTTGACATTCTTACACTGCAAAAATTATTTTTAACAACTATATATTTATAAAATATAAGTTTCATTGTGCTTTGTTTAATTTTATTAAAATATAGACAAAGACAAATTTGGTTTAACAGATAAAGAAATTACTTAACGTAATGTTAAGATTTTTTGCAAAAAAACAAAACAATTTATAAACAAAATAAATGAAAAATAAAAAATGATTTGACCTTCATTTGAATCAAACTTGGCCAACTAACTGCTGAGATTGCAGAGACAAAGACATAATGTTTGATGATAGAAAATCAATGAATCTCACCCTGACAAAACCAACGGTGTTGAAACAGTAGTGGGCAGGTGATAGCGTGGAAACAATTGCAAGGTGCTGTAGTAACTGTTGGCGTTATCTCGCTCAGACATCGCTTCGCCCCTGCTTGGTTGTCAGACAGATGTTTGCTGGGCCTCATCGCCGCATGACTTCATCACACCCTTTCCTCCGCCGCTCACACGGGGTAAGGAGAAGAGCATGATTGTAGTCGCCCCCCACCTCCCAGCGCACACGCGGAAACGTATCGCCTAATCAACAAACACTGCCAATGTGTGCTCCAGGCCGCCGCTGGAGACCGCAGAGGTTGCCATGGCGCGGGTACAACCAGGCCTGTGCCATATTGCAAACTCCTTGCCACTTTGCCAAGGTGAGCAGCTGGTAGTGGGGGGGAGCATGAACAGAGACCAAAAATCACCCCACCCCCCATAAACAAACACAAACAATCCCTGCACCTTTCCATTCCGCTGCCATAAGATGCTTGAGTCCTTCCCCCAGGTCGCCTCAACCGCTGAGTCATAGAGGACTGGGAAGAATATCATGTCTGTGTTCATCTGCTGTTTTTTACTTTCCTCTGATTTCCAGCCCATTACTGGAGGCGGACGTGTGTGTGTGTGTGTGTGTGTGTGTGTGTGTGTGTGTGTGCACGCTGGTGCGTTTGTTCACATTCAGAGAACACTGCTCACTTGCTAGGGACTGTGTTGAGGAGTCTACCCAGCAGACCCAGAACCACTGGGGCCTATCAGGGGCTGTAAATACTTTATGAGATATGATAGTACAGCACAAACACTCCTAAACCACAGGCCATTAACCATTTTCAGTGTATGTGTGCCCTTTGGTAAAGTAAGAAATAATGAAATAAACAAACATTCTCTTCCCCCAGTGACAGCGCAGGTCCTCCGAGGCCTGTATGCAGCTCGCCTGCTAATGAGAGGCAGTGTACGATTCTCCTCTTGCAGGAAAAAGAAATCGTTGGCCAATACAGCAAGATTAGCAAGATTAGCAGCCAACCAGCTCCACAACAAGACACCGCCGGAGTCTCCTGTTCCCCTTCATCTCGATCGCCTCCCTTAATTCCTTCCTGTTGCAACTGCTTTTGTTACGCTTGTACTGGAAAGATTTAACTTTCATTTGTTAGCACTTCACAACACAATAAAGCCGGTGTAAAAAGAAAAGGGGAAAAAAGCAACTGGGGGAGATTGAGTTTACCAAATAACTGGAGACAGGATCTTGTAATTCAAGTGTAGTTTCATCATTCTATCTTTTACTGTGTGTCAAGAGCTGCTCCCTTGTTTATAATAACCTGCCATTGTGTTGTTTTCAATTCATTTTTTGTCACGACTAACAAAAGTGGTTTTGTTCCCCGCTGTGTTCTCTGGTTGCCATGATGTCACTTGCAATGACAAAAGCCTTCCCTTTTGTGTTTCTGGTAGTGTTGTTTCTTTCTGTAGACCCACTTCATGAGGATGTGGCTTCCACCTGAGGATACGGATGCAGATGGTTGTTCTCTATGTTGAGGCACGTGTTCAACTCAAAAGCTATTCATACCGTTTAGGGCCTTATTCATCACTTGTACTTAATCAAGCAATTAACAAACAGTAATTGCAATCAGATAAGATCTACAAACTGCAATCCTATGTGACAACTGGCTAGTGAGCTAACAATGAAGAGAAGCTCCCAGCTGCATGTTCTTGGGGGAAACAACAAGCGCTTGGAGTCATGATTAAGTGTGGTGCTCGAAGGTTGACGCCTTAATGGCATCTTCAGGAGACGGACTCTTAGGCCGCAGCCTCTGGCTCTCTAAGTGTATACCACACTCAGATAATCCATTCGTCTTCTGCTATTAGTCCTTTTAGAAGCTAAAAGGACGAGTGGCACATCAATCAGCACTCTCTAAAGACAAAGTGGTTTGATCATGCACGGTATTTACTTCTGATCTTCATTCACTCGTTTTTCTTTTTAACTTTTTTGTTCTTTCTCGTATTTGCCTGCCTCGTACCATATTGAGTGTAGTAATCCTTTTAGACGTGGGGCTGAAAGTCAACCCTCACTTTGGGAGGACGTATGTTGCAGAATCTCATTTGGTTGGATGACGCTATCCTCCGTGGACACACGATGGGAATGCAAAGCACCAGCCCCATTCAACTCCTCGCACAAAACAGTCTTTCTTCCTTTCTCAGTCGTCCTGACCTTGCAACAACGCTTCACAATCTCCTCAATTACAGTAGGTTAGAAGAGGAGACTGATATCTTGACTTCCGCTCCGCTGCATGTAAAGCAAGCATTATTTGGCCCGTCTTCTTGTACATCCCCCCCAATGTTATCTGGGTCGACACTGTGCTTCATTTTGTTGAACAAATAATACCTTTGGAGGAAGTCATATTCTACTGTAGGACAAGACGGCCGCGTTCGGACGGCATGATGTGAGTGGAATGGACATCGTGCAGACGGCCACAAAACTGACAGTAAGCACAATATGTATACGACAGCCAACAGCAAACAAAGCCTGAGGAAGGACGGATGGATGGAAGTCCGATATATGAGCATTAGCCGATTGGAGTTTTATGTCATAGCTACTCTCCGATGATGGGATGATTATTGTATTCTCAGAGACAGAATGATACACTCATAGGATGTTATTTATTTTCAGGCATATAATCAGGAACATATTTCTTTCTTCGAGTTCAAAGAGAATGATTACGTTATCTAGAAATACATTATGCACCACAGGTAGTTAGGGTTTTTCCCTTTTTGCTATTATAGAAAGTAAACTTATATCAAATTCAATATTCAACATTAATATGCTAATAAAGAAATATCTGGTGAAATATGCGTTCATTTGGATTGATGGATGGGGAGGACAAAGAAACAAACTGTCTTCATAAATATGTATCGACCATACATTATGAGACATTTTTTAAATGATCTAAAATAGCAACTTTTCAAATGCCGGCAGCGGCTTCATGGAAAAACAATCCCAGAAGAATATTCAAACATGGAGGGAAAATATAGAGAATATGGGAGAGAGACTCCAGGAGGCTGAACTGCTGTAGATTTGATTCACTATGCTCAAATTGTGAGAAAGACTTCTTAGAAATCACTTATCAACTAAACAGCGTAGCAAGTATCCCTGGGTTTCTAATGACGCAGTTTGAGTTTCTGTGTGAGCCACTCTTTTCTTTTTCCTTTTCAAATTTGGTGGAGGGTTACAGCTTCTCACATCAACGACTGAGTACTTCCTTTATTCATTCTGAACAAACTGCCATCAGAAATCGACAAACAGAATGAAAGAGATTAGATTCTGAGGGAGATGGGCTCCATCAAGAGACCTGAGCGCATCTGAAAACAGCGAGTTTGGATGGGTCAGAACATTTAAACAGAAACATTTACTAACGCAATGTTGTTCAAATAAATTACACATCCTGCTGACAAAAGTGTAATCACTGTCCTAAACTGCTGAGGTAGATTATTTACATCAGACTTTATGACACAACTTCCAAATATAGAAAAACTGAATAAAATAATATTTGAATGAAGAATTTATCTGATTAAAGAATAAAAAAACAACATTACAAATCACACTTCTGATACTATGGTGCAGACGTTTTGATATCCAGTCCTAGTTAAAAGACTATTGTGGTCACTTGTGGACGCATATAAAGTAAGCCAACTGTAAGTGTTATTAATGTGGGTCCTGTTTGTCTGATAAATGAAAAATAGAGAAAGCATGCTGTTTAATTACCTTTCCGACATACTGCATGTCTGTCCCGGTGTATTCCTCCAACAAAAAGAACTGGTTCCACATCCAACCTCGTTTGGAGCGCCTGAGCGGCACTCCATTGGCGTCTTGTCCCGTCAGTCCTGTGGACCCCTTCCGCCCCCCTGTAGTCCTTCGCAGGGCCCTGAGCCCGTACCCCGGAGAGCTGAGGTGGGCCATGGCCCACAGCACCATCAATACGCAAACTCTTCTTCTATCCATGGCCACACCACCACAACCTTCTGTCTTCTCCCCCCGCAGTGGTCTGTGTCCAGTGGTTTTTGGTCAGAGTATCGGATCAGTCCACATGCTGTAATCTATTGAAGCATAAAAGGCTCCTCAACTCACATGGGGCAGCAAACAGCACCTGGAATATTTACAGAGAAAAACAGAGTGTCAATACGAGAGGGGAGGCAGCGATTTGTTACTGCACTAGCTGTTTCCTAACCTGTAGTCAAAAGCAACTGGATTTACAGGCTCTCTCAAGATGCAGTACTTTTAACATTGAGACAAGACCAAGTGCAGATGGGGAGTGAAAATACACAAGAAAAAAAGAATACTCCTTGAGATGGCAAAATCAATAGAGATAAATATCTATGAAATCATGAAACTGAAATGAAAACCACAATAAATAGAACTTGACCCAACACTGTATATAAGGAATGAAACGCAACACTGCAATGTGCCTGTTTCAATTATATCAATTGACCCAGTTTTATGACATACACTTAATTTCACTCTCAAAACCTTTTCTTGTACTGCACCATCGTCTCAATTCAGACAGTTTCTCAGTTTATGCAATCGTACACGTTTCCAATTGCTTCAGCGAATGGACTGACGTTGCTGCAATAGTAGATCTGAGGTGACCATTGACATTTTGCAATCACTAGATTCCTTCCCTGAGTGAAAAGGTATCAGAAATCAAAGAGAAATGCAAACATTGTTTAATAAAAACATTAAATCAAGGTTCTAATACACAGGATCATTTGAGTAATCAGGTCCAGGTGACAGATACAAGCAGAACCTGGAGAGCAGATGTGGTTTTCTGCTGCCACACACACACACACACACACACACACACACACACACACACACACACACACACACACACACACACACACACACACACACACACACACACACACACACACACAAGCCCTGATATACATTCATGTGCACACTCATACTGTATGTTGACTGTCAGTCATCTGATTGATTGGCGGGCTGAGTGCTGCCTAACCTGATAAATATCAGATTAGAAATATTACACATCAATGTATTGGCTTACGTCTTGTACAGCATGTGTAGAGCTACTTTGTCTGCATTAAGCCCGTGAATCAACATCTAATAGAGTGCAAGGCTCAATGTGGAGCGGCCCGTTCTATCGTTTTTAACAATCTTCTTCAGCACACTTTGTTATCAGACCCAGCTGAATGCCAATAGAGACCCTGGGCAATGTCAACCCCAGTTTATTACCTTAAGATCAGTGTAAAGATACCGAACAAAATTACTGTTTGCAAACCACAGAGAATGGCCCTGATGTGGGCAGTGGAATATCTTCGCTCTCCGTCTCTCAATCATTTCTCCCAACCATCTCCTTTCCCTTTTTCTCTGTCCAGTGTCCTCCGAAGGCCAACGCAGAACGTGTTGGTTAATGTGCGGAGGAAGTGGAACAAGAGGAACAGAGCAGGAAGAAGGTGGAGGAGAAGGAGGGGGAGGAAGAAAGAGAAAGAAGGCCATGTATGCTGCTTTTGTTCTCATTATTCCTCCCTGGCTGGGCGATATCCAGGCTGCCAGTGTTCCTCGGCTGGGGTTTGGTAGGAGGGTTATCAGTGGCCCCGCTGGGGAGCGTCTGCAATGCTCGTCCGTATCGCACGTTCTCAGAAGGCGGGTGGAAGGACAGGGGGTGTGGGGGGGAGAGGAGGATGCAGTCTAGTTCCAATGTATGGCAAGTCTGGCCGGCTCTCCTCACACAGTATGTTAGGGAATTAGGAAACAATGTTTCTGGACATGAATTAAGTACCCTGACCTGCATGCAGAAGCGGAGCCGACAAACTGAAGGGAGTGAGGGAAGAGGAGTGAGAGGAAAGGTGCAGGCTAAGGCGAGTGGAAGCGGGAGTCCTGTCACAATACCACAATTCTGAGTTGGATACTAGCGCTAAATTTAGTATCTGAAAATCTGAGACAATAGAAATAAAGAAAAACCATCAAGCAATGTCACAGAACAACAGCAAGCTCTATACTAACAGATGTCTCACTACATCGACAGGGAAAGTAACTTTAGTACAGGGGTTTTGATGTCGGCTGGGTGTCTTTGTTGGCTCTATAAACAAAATACAGTAGCTGCATATTTCCCTCCTGTGCCAGTCTGTCAAGCTGTTTGCGGTGAAGAAGGATTTGGTTCAAAACATAATGGAGAGTTTGATACAGTTGTCTGCTTTCAGCGATTTGGCTCTGCCTGTTCCACTGGCACTGGTCCACAAAGACAGTTTGGCTATCTTGTTCGCTATCACTCCTACAAGCCCATCCCAAAGTGCACCGATGCCACAGAGTCCAACATCATGTTAAGATGCTTGTGAACTTTTTATTAACAATACTGTGGTGTACCTCACTTTGCCGCAGTTTACAGGCCCTCACATACCCGCTAAAACGATGAAAGTTCCAAGTTGAGTATCGTTAGTCTTGGCCTATTCAAAAAGAAGCCAACTCTGTAGTTCCACGACTGTCTGCTGTTTGGTTGCTTGTATGTCAAACAACAGTGTAGCTGCTGCTTCTCTATTGAGAATGGATGACTGCCTGTCTGCTTGGTAGGAAGACTCTGGGCCAAACTAGATGACGTCAAACTGTCTCAACGCACGTTGGCTATTCTTTCAACAAATTCCAATCCCGGTGTTTGTTTACGCCCTCTAGATGTGACGGTGAAAGTAGAATTTCAGTCTTTCGCAGCACACTTGCTGAAAGTTTTTGAAATCAGATGTAGTTACCGTGACAACACTAAGGGGCAAACGGGGAGAGAGGGAGTGAAGGAGAGGTAGAAACGTCCTGTCAGAGCAGTGTCAGCAGTCAAGATGGGAGACTGGCCCATCCATTACGCTACCTGTCTTCTAGAGGCAGCCAAGGCATGCCCTGCTTTCCCCTTATGAGGCAAATTGCGAATGGTTGAAGCTGAGGGTTAGGTCCCATCTTTCTCTTTTCCCTCATGCGTTGCAGTTTATAGCACACCCTCCCCCTCCTGCCGCCACATCTCATCCCCATCCCCCTGCCCCAGCCTACTTTGCTTGCATAGGCCTGAGCTGATATGCATTATCACTGGGCTTTTCGCTGAAAGCCAGTCACTTTGCATGTGTCCTCTGCCAGGCTCAGCACGGGGAGGGGGGGAAAAGACTCCCGGGTCAACAGTGCGTGTGCTGATGGAGGCAGGTGAAAGTGAGATGGACTGTCAGGCTTCTTAATAACGCCCGTGGAGAAATAGTCTCTCAGACCACCACTCTCTACTTTCTCTAAGCTCCAACTCTCATGGCAGAAGCTCTGTTTCAGATCCAAATCTGCCACATGACTGGATGCTTTTTCCCTCCTCTTCCTCTCTCTCTCTCTCGTATTTCCCTTTTTATTTTCCTCCCCTAACTCCCAGCACACTCGACTTTATGAATTTACTTAATTGACGCTGGTGAGGAGCATGTGGGACTTTGAGCTATTGATTTGCTGTAGGCTTCAGCGTAGTTGGAAATACCAGTTGGTCTCAGGGGTAGACTCATGAAGCTTTCTACCTCGAGTCCCCCAGCACTGGGAAGCCAGTCTTTTCAATAGATTTCTTCATAATGTCACTGTGGAAAGCTAATGCTTTCACTGTAAAGAGGGCTCCGCCGTCCCTAAGGAGCGCTTGACCCTTGACCACATTTGTCATACACTGGAAGCCATATTGTACAGCTCTCTGCCCCGATAATTCTCTTGACAAGGGACCATGACCACAAGTATATATGTATGTATGTCAGCTAAAGCTTTACTTTGCTCCGTCAAAAAATGTCACGGCTGGTTAAGAATGCCATGCTGCCACATGTAGCCCATTGGCTACGACAAAATGCCTGCCTCTTTAGATTTGTGCTGTATGAGAGTGAAGTAGAAAGAAAAATGGACTTAAAGAGATTTACCGATTGCTGAGGACTTGGATCTAATTTATTGTACTGGCCTTCGCTTCTATTGGCACAAAGTTAATTACTCAGATTAATAATGACAATAATGAATTAGCAACTCTGCTAAGAAGATGTTTGATGTCTGTCATGAAACACGAGCAGTCAGACAATCCACACTGAAGAGAAGAATAGTCTGTTGTAAAGATCCATTACAGTTTACTGACTGAAGTCCTGGTTCCACTTTGACCTGCGTACTTGCTGTTATTGTGGGCACGCAGTTTTATTACTGATTTTTATCGACATTTCGGCAGAGGTATATCTTCAAATAAACCTTGTGCTTCAATAAACGTGGTGGGTACAAGGTCACTAAATCTAATGGAGCCATGGGTATAACAAACCTGTTACTTTAAATAATGAGAAACAGGAGAAAGAGTGTGTGACTAAGAAAGACTGAGTGTGTTCACAGCCATCTTCCTCGAAAGGCTGTCGCTGGAGGTGGTTTTTGAAAAGGAGCCACAGGTTCTGTCATTCCCTGTTCACTTTCTCAGGGAGCACCATCGTCATAATGAAGGTGTGTAATAGAACATGACACCATAATTATATTCTCCCAGTTAAGAGGCAGTGTTTACAACAAGCACAAGGCTGCCTTTATTTTCTCCCTCCTTACGCACACTCACTCTCTCTTTGTCTCGCTCTCTCGCCCGCCCCGTCTTCGCTTCATATCATGTGCCATTTAATTGCATTAAAAAAAATGCTTGATGAAAAAATGAAAAAAGTAAATTGCTTTAAATTGCCTGTCACAAATTGTGTGGAGTCACCATCGAGCAATAACACTGCATTGTGTCGGGTCCTGGGTAAGCAAGATTAATGCGTCTGCTGCCAATTTTCGAATGCCCCGTGATTCTACGCTCAAAGAATTGCTTGGGATAACATTTTGAATCAGGACAATTAGCTATTAAACGTATGTATTGGTTTTATCGAACACAGGACCACGAGGATAGAGACAGGGACACAGAGAGTCACACAAATGCATTTGTCAATACCTATTGGATCTGGCCAGCTAATGGCCTTTACAGTGCACACGTGCTGTTACACCCAATGGGCCTGGGTGGCATTTTAGCCTAATCTAGACTTGTGAGTGACCTCCTAGAGCAGGCATATTACTCTGTTCTTCTACACCCACCTCCCCCCTTATCTTGCTGTTTTTCATTTTCTTTTCCTTAACGAGGGATATGAGCGACACGGAAAAGCACACTATCGCGGCCGTTGAGCCAAAGACTTCCACAGCAACCCAGAAAGAGCCCCGGGGGTGCAATTAAAAGTGAGAGAAGAGAATGTCAGCCAGGGGGACGAGCACGGCAGAAAGAGAGGGGGTGAGAGAGGGGGGGGGCAAGGGACGAGAGGAGGAAGGTTGAGCACTGGTGCCACAGGTAACGTCGCCAAGTTACAATCCACAAAGGAGACCCTTAAAGGCTGCTAATGTGTGGAGGTGTCAGCAGCAGGTTGTTCCACCATCTCTGCTATCTTTGGCCTCCTCGCTTCCTCCTCTACCTCCCCCCCTTTCCTCCTCCTCCTCACCTCATCCCAGACTCAGTTCGTTAGGAGGACCGAGCCTCAGTGTAGGTGTCATTCACAACCCATGTTGTGTTGCTCACCGGAGAAATTTACAGCTAACTCCCAAGTGCGATTTGGTAAAACAGTACGTTCGACCCAAATCTGGGGCTCTCCATTTGTCTCATTGCCCATGTGGGTTAGTGGTTCAAAACAAAGTTCCCAATGGCAAATTCTCAAAAAGTGGAAAGCTGGATGAACTTCTGCTCTCAAAATGTGGGAAAACAAGCCCTTACACATGCGACCAAACTGAAAAATATATTCCCTTACAACCCTGTCAATATATATTGATCATTTGTTCAGCTGAGAAACAGCGTCTAGACACACTGCCGCATTGTCTTGAAAATAACTTCAACCCACTTCAATCTGACATACAGAAGCACACGCCTCGCAGATTAAGGTGAGGAAATTGATCACTAAAAGGAGATTTCAGACAGATAGGGGATGTTACCACAAAGGAACATAAAAAAACATCTACGGATTGAGAAGGACAAAATCATCATCATAAAACTTTGGCGAATAAACAGCTGAAAATCCCCAGTCAAATTGGAATGCAAAGCTGAACCGAAATTCCTGACTGAATGTCAGCACTGTACTGCAAAACACCAGAGTTCTCTCGTCGAAATTAGGATTCAACCTACAACACTGGAATAGCAAGATTTAGTTAACAGTTTCTGCTTCTAAATAGCACACTAAGTTTCACTCCAAGATGTATATATATACATATATATATGTACATATAAACTTATTCTGAACAAAAAGGACATTATCAGATGTAAATCTGCAAACATATCTTAGAAATAAACAAAAAAGACACACAAGGCTTTGGTATGAAACCCTCACATTGTGGACTATGTGGTAATCAATGTCCTGATCATACATGACATACAGCGATGTGACACTCTGCCTTTGACTGAATGACAGATATCCAAACAAATTAGCTCATGCTATCCCTGTCAGAGGCGGAGCAGTGCCCACAGCATTCGTCCCAATGCACCGCTCCAGAGCTCACTACAAACACATTACCTTGCCTCACTGCCCAAATGCATACCAAATAACCCATATAAATCATACAATCTGGGCCAAGTCAATGAGAGCCACCTATTTTCCTTATTTTCTAGTTATTTCCACCGCGCCATCATTCAGCAGAGCCAGCATCACTCAGTCCGAAGCTCTCACAATCGTTGTCTGAGTGGCCCAGTTTAGAACCCACCGAGGGCTCCTGAAGTAACCCTTCCTCTAGTGCACTTGATTTTATGTCTCCACAGTCTGGAATAAATTGTGGGTTGCCAGCTCTCCACACAGTGCTCTGTTTTTCAACTCACCCCCTTTTCTTTGTCCCTGTTGTCACTTTGACAAAAACAAAGATGGGATTCTATGAACTTGCACCAGTGTTTATGGCTGTGTTTACCATCGAGCGAAGCGGCAGTTGAAGAGGATCCCCTCAGCACATTATTTTAAAGGGTCCCTCTTCTCTGAAGTCACTCCAGATTCTCTTAGTATATTAGGGCAGCATCATTTTGTTCCAACTCTAGTGCCAAATAATGACTTTCAGCCCTGAAATATGGTTTTGAACTGTGCCATCATAAACAACAGACTCTCACTTTTTAGCGTGCAGTTTCTGATTCCACTTCCCAAAATTAATTGACTAAATGGGAGCTTAAAGTCATTATCTCCCCTCGCCAGTTCTCCAATCCTGCGCCGGGGGCTAATAAATGGAGGTTTGATTTTGCTAAATGTCCTCTCGTGAAGATTAATAACGCCTAGTACCCTGGTGGAAAACAGATGTGGTCATCCTTGCTCGACGGAGGAACAAATGGGCACGAGACATCCTCGCACATAAAGAGCAAAGAAATTATAGCTTAATGGCATTCATCCGGTGACACGTTAGCAGATGAGACATCCTCGGTTTGTTTGCTTTTCTGCGTGCTCACCAGAGCACATGTTTTGTCACCAGCGGCCGTGTGGTCTAACACAGCTCTCTTCCGAGGGACTGACAATGGCAGAGGGAGGGGTGGGAGGATGGAGGAGGCTCAATGGAGGGGTCTGGCGGCTTCCTGCTTTCCCCACTGTGGCCTTTGTGGTAACACACTGGTGGTTATGGGAGCCTCCGTCTCTATGCAAATCAATGTTTGCTTCCCAAGTGTGTGTCATGTGCAGTCAAGCACAAGATTAAGCCTTTTTTCTGTACATTTAGCCTTGAATGGTCTCGAGCAAAAGGCCAGAGCTGCATCAATACGGATAATATTCAAATTAAATCAGGTAATTAAAAGCCATCATTCTTAATCAATTACAATGTTTGCCTCTTAATAACATTTCCCTACCGTGATACTAGATCACGCCACAGCCGTTGTTTTTAAATGAAAAGTGCGTCTCTTGAAGCAGATGCATTGATTGGACTACACAAAGGTCAAATTTGGCACAGTGAATTGAAAATCTGTGAAGGAGTTGCGTTCCCACGTTTGTCTCCGTCTCCCCGTTGTGACAATTACATGAGGGGGAACGACGTGGAAGCACATTTTCATTCAGGCGTATATTGACTGTAACAGCAGGTCAGTAGCAAGACAGCTACAAACAGAGTTGTCACACAACACTAAATAATACATGGAGCTAAAACAAAGACATCACACACCTAAAATATGGCCCTAATAAAAGGCTGCAATGTGTCTCCCCCTCGACTAAGAGTAATGACCTTTCCTGGAAGCCCTCCATAAAACAACACAGCGACAGTTAGGATCAACCGTTTTTACATTATTAATACCGGAGGCTTCACACACACTCATAAGCTAGAATCGCACACTGATGCTATGGCTTTTGACTGTTCCTAAATTGGACAAAATTCCCTGAAACTGTACCCAACTAAAACCACTGAGGCGTTGGAGTGTTAAGAAAGCCATTTGTCACAGGCAGGACTTCTGCCAGGGTATCAGCCCAGCCTTGGGATAAAAAACAAATGAAAGTAATACGCATCGTATGAATGCCATTCAATAATAAGCCACACAATTTGTGATGGCATCTGAATTCAAATGCCTTGTATAAATACATATTTTGTTAACAATGCTCCTCAAGAAATGAAAGGGGGATGTTGGCTGGCTTTTCGTTTGTTGCCGTGCATTCTGAGCGGATTCTGCAGCATTGCTGCTAATATAAGGGTCTTTCTGCACTATTCTCAATCCAATCACGTCAAAAAGGGATTCAGGCGTCCTCTGAGATGAACAACAGACGGCCATGATCTCCTCTGACCTTAACTGTGACTCATGTTTATTTACCTCAGCTAGTTATCCCTGAGGGACAGCGGCCTCATCATTGAAATGAGCGCTGTGATGGGTTGTTTTTTTATTGCCACTCCTGGGAACTCTAATGAACAAAGAAGCCTGATTGATCCAAGTTAGCATTTGATTCCCGAGCGCTGCAGAGACACACGATTCAATACGCTGGCATGCCAGTGGAGCACTCCTTGAACTTTGCTGTACACACATTCTTAATCACACTCACCTTTTCTCATGGCTGGTGTGACTTCCAGCTTATTTGTAATTACCAAGCTCCTCGGGGGTGGTTGGCTGAACAACAGGCCCGGCCATAGGTCACGAAGAGACACTGTAGCCGGCCATATGGGCTCCGGGCCCAGGGGCAGAGAGTGGGTGGACGCCGGCATTGGCACCGGCAAGTTACCAGAATGGTCGGAGCAGGAGATTGAATTATTTGGAGACACGAGACAGCCTTATCGAGCAGCGGCCACATTGCACTGACGCTTTCACCCCAGTTTCTATTTCCTATTTCACACTTGGACTATTGCCAGATAGGATATGTTCAGCCACCTCGTTTTACCCCCAGATTCAAAATCACCATCGACCAGTCAAAAGAGGGAATAGTGCGTTATCTATCACCACCTTACAACCGGCGGCATCTTCCCCTCTATCCCTAAACCTATGTCTCCCCTTTCCTTCCTCCCCTGCTGTCACAAGTGTAGCAACAGCAGTGTGTTATTACAGATAAACAATCAATACTGCATTAACGTGTCCATGGAGGCTACCAGGAGTTAAACAGGCAGACCAGGAAAATAATTCAACCCAATGTCACGGGTGGACTTCAAGCAACTAATCTTGCTCATGAACGGATATATGTATTGAAAATTCAGGACCACTTCTTTCATTATCCTCAGCCATAATTTCTTTGTGTTTGAGGTCACTAGATACATTTATTTTCCTTCCTCTCCTCACTGGTCACAGAATGAAACCCACTGCATTAAAGAAGTAATACCCTACTTTATAGCAAAGGTGACCACGGATATTGGAGAGCAGGGACCCATACGATCGATTTGAAGCGAGGAATGAACATTTTAACATGATTCCAAGCCAGGCATTTTAACTCAGGAGAATTGGACCCTCTCTTTTGATGACTGCTTCCAATCCAACTCACGACTCCATTTCAAAATTCTGATGACATCTTTATTTAAGGAAAGGCCAGTGACAGAGGCAAGCCCTGGTGCCCCGCTGGTGGCTGTGCGGTCCTATTCCTCTTTTCAAAGCTTGCATGCAGCAAATTTGCATCTACATTCCCAATGCTTCCATTGAAAAAAGAAGCTTTTTGTTCTCAACCTCTGTGAAAAAATGAAAACAAAGGCGTTCTTATGAGGACGCCCAACAAATAGCCTCTCCCTCTCCCAGGCTGGAATTAAATACTCCTCATTCATTAGCCCCCACGCCCACAGCCCTAATACCATACGGGGGTATAAAATACCTCACACACACACACACACACACACACGCACACACACACACAAAATAAAGGAGTTGGACTTGGCTGAATGATTGCGAGACTGTTTACTAATAGTGCTGCTCACTCTGCTTTATTACAGAGTGCCAGGCTTTCCATTACTGCAAAGCGAGAGAGAAAGGGGAGAAGAAGCAGAGGAGGAGGGAGCAGACGGAACAAAAAAGAGAGAGAGGGAGAGATACTGCCAATGTCAGATTAAAAGAAGAAGAAGGGAAAAACGAATGGCTCAGTTGATTTACACCTTCATTACTCTCCCCTAACTCTTCTTATTGCAAATCATGATGCTGCTTTATGAGCTGAGTCCTCTATTACGACAAGGCCAGGAAGACGGTGCTTTAGTCCATAAAGCAACCGTACAGTAACCGCCACCCGGCAGCATCCGATCCACCCATCCTACCACCCAGCTGCCAGAGGGGAAGGGAAGCAAGACAGAGACCAAGCCGCTGTCGAAACTTGTTCCAGTGCACAAACCCCAAGTTTGCTCGTTTGCTTGCTCACTGTCCCTTGCCTGGCCTTGTGACTGTTGACAACACACCCATATTTCTGGGAGCCAGATGTCAAGGAAGTACGCCTTAGTGGGTGCACAGCTCTGCGGCTACATTGGAAAGGAACTCACAGTGAGTGTTTAGTGTGAAGTGAGCTGTGCCATATTTAAGTCAACAAACATTGAAGGCACGGGAGGCGTGTGTTTACCCTCTCCCCACCGCCCTTTGGATGAGGTGCTACTGATGGGTTAACTCAAAGAGCTTTGTGTGTATTTAGAGAGAGAAGCAAATGTATTTTTTTACTTTTATTTATTGAACCAAGGGGAGGTCTTCGGAGTACGCTTGCACTTTTTCTTGCAATGATTACATTTGCGCGTGTGTCTGTTGAGCAGGTCTAAGAAGAAGCGGTCGAGGAGGACGGGTGCAGGACCTAATAATCAGCTGATAGGCTGAGGCGTGTAGGTGAGTGCAGGTGTCAGTGTGCTGATGTAAACATGGCGGGTGCATAACACACACTGGATGGAGGTTTGTTATGTGTATGTAACACGTTGCTCCGGCCTGGCCTGTCTGACTCCCATCTGGAACAGGGTTGACAGAAAAGTTGACAGATGCTTCACCAATGTCCATTATTTATGAGACTGAGGAGGATCCACACTGCATTTCACAACTGTCTCTGCTACTGTAGGATGAGTTCTGACATTGTATTCTGTGTGTGTCCGCACGCACACACACACAAACACACATATCCGATGTTTCCTTGTGTTTGTGGTGAGCTGATATGTGAGTAGCTGCATGTACAAGTCTACTTCTTTGCACGTTTGCTCAAATGCACAAGTGTGTGCTTACGTATTTGTGTTTACACATTCACTCCAGACACAAATAACTACTCAACCTACCTACGCTGAGTCTAACCCATGACCTCTGGAGTGTCATTAAATCCCTGCTAGACAGGCAGCCCTTCAGCTCCTGCATGGAGGACCGTACACCAGCAGACTCCATCTCTCTTAAAACCCACTCAGAGGCTTAGAGCTGGGAGGCCCGACCATCGGATTGAATTAAGGCTTTGATTAATTGAATCTAGTGGTGAGTACCTTGAGTGACTGATGTCTCGTAGGACCAAAGGTCTAGACACAATGCTTCAGAATAAAGCTATAGTCACTTATTCAGTGACATCACAGGCAGTTTTAGTGTGCCTCAGGTATGGATGGTTGCCTCTAATATTATTGCTTGGAGTGCTGCTTTAAGCTCAATCCTACCGGCAGCACTGCCGCTGCCGCTGCCGCTGCTGCTAAGCGTGCCAATGTTAATAAGAGGCACAAAATAATTAATACAAATGGAATGTTTAATGCAATTTTTCCATTTCAAAGAAATCCCCCCGGCATCTTTCCCAGCAATAAATTCAACTCTCTTGCATTGTCCTCAATCGACAAACAATAACCCAAGTTTGGCATTACCTTCATTAGATCAAACTCAATTATTGCAGAGCACTTGCAGCTCCTCTGGCACAGGGGTGGACTGTTAGGCTGCCTGATCCGGCAACTTGAAGGTCCTATGGCAGGTCCTGCCCCATTTGTTTTTGATGGACAGCGGCATGAAACAGTAATTGGAGGCCTGCGAGACCCGTACACATCCGTTTGTCAGTTATTCATGTCAAAGCACAGTGTTCAGCTGTTGGGGTTCTCAAAGAATGACCTTTTCTCAAAGAGGACAGGTTTCCCCTACTGTCGGAGAGACGCCCTGGGTATTATTCAGCCCAAAACAGAACTGCGCTGTTATTACTCAGTGTCCCATGTTGCTGCAGAAAGCTTGTATTGTGTCCTTCCCTGAGGAATATACAGTCCCAGAATGGTACGCACGCTTTGATTCGGCAGGTAGTTTGTGCGGGAGGTCTTTCTATTCCTCTCGTTCACAGTGAACCATCCTAATGTTTTGAGAAGTAGCAGAACAATGGCAGAAACCTCTCTTTTTCACTCTGGGGATTGAAAGCAAATAGGACCTTTGCTGATGTGTTTGTCTGTTCATTTACTGCACCTTAGAATACAGCTTGCACATTGTACCTCTACAAAATAAAAGAAAAGCTCACAAAGGCATTCTGCAGGACAATAGCACAGTCGAGGAAACGGGTGCACAATGGAGTCCAGATATCATTCACAACGTAGACAGGAGACCATTATCCACAGAAGGAGGGGCCCATCTGAAGGTGACAGGTTTGGGAGACAGAGGAATTGTGCGCACGATGCTGCCACCAAGACAACAGTCTCCCTGAAGCCTAACCTATAAGGACAGGTTTTTGCAGCGCCAATGCCCGCTGGGTTGAGGTGTTACACGTCATCCGCAATAACCTGGATCATTACTCCTGAAGGCTGTTAGAGGGGAAAATAACATCACTCTGCTTTCACCGCTGCCAAGAAAAATTGACAGGCTAAAAGTCACACAAAGACGCACCTCAATATGCACACGCACGCACAAAGGCCCACAAACAGCCTCGCCGTCACCGTCTCTCACACTCGCAAACATACACATGTAATTGCACACCTGCAATCTATCACATACTGTCACTGATGTCTGGGGGGTTAACATACCAAGTGGCATCCCAGCAGCGTCCCAGCATCCAGTGTTGCCTGAAGCTCACAGCTCTCACTGCGGCTGCCATGCAGGAGTAAAGTAAGCATCATTATTGCCTTCTCTCGCCACACCTCTCTCTAGTTGGAACAATTATAACACGCTTTTAAAGTCTCCCTTCTTCTGTCGACTACCCGACCCTTTCCTCTCACTGCCATCGCTGTCTACATTGTACTCCAGTCAGGCGCTAATGCTCCTTTTCCTGCAGCTGGACTCTGATCTCCTATTACCCTCTCGTCATCCGACAGTCAATATTATCCCCCCTTTCCTTACCAACCCCCCCCCCCCCCCCCCCCCCCCCCCTCCTTCCCTTTGCTTTCACAAAAGTCTCAAAAGTCAGACAGACAATGTTGCCCTGGTCCATCCACCCCCTCCACTCGTTCATGCACTTGCTCGCCTTCCATACACTTATTAACTGGCTGTCATGTTCAGCAGCCTTCCCCCAGACAGTGTTTAGCGTTCCTCAGTCCACTTACTGCAGCCAGAGTTAAGCCTCTGGGCTTTGCAAAGACAGGAATCCAACAAGAGGGGAAAGGCAGGACCTGCGGACATGATCTGTCTGCTGCACTCTCTCACACTCTTCCTCCTGCACCAGCTACCTCAAGCCAGGACACTCACATCATAAAGGAAACTACGTCCAGAGTTGTGTTTCCCTTTCCTAAAGGGTAGCGTACAGTAGCAGAGAAGCAGATGACCAAATAAGGAACATAGAAATAATAACTTTCTAAAGTGAAAAAGCTTCATTTATTCAGGGTTAGAGCAGGAAACTTGGACCTCGTTGTAAAAATATATCTTTTTCAAAGAAGTTTTCTTAAAATGTACTAGTTCCATAATTACATGCACCTCATCGTTTGGACACTTCTCCCAAATTCACATACAAACTATGTAAGCAAGTTGCTTCAAGGTGTACTTTTGGCAAAAAGGTTTACTTTTTGAAGAAGTTCATTCTTCAGTTGGTACATTTTTACTTCTGCTAAGGAAGTTGTATTGTCACCTCTGTTCGTTAATCTGTATGTCCGCAGGGTGTCTGGAAAACTGACGAACAAATTACCATGAAATTTGGTGCAGAAATCAGCCTGGAGCCACGGACCAGTTGATTAGATTTTGATAGTGATCTGGATTTGTGATTTCCACTATTAGATGATTATTGTTTTCTCCCCCCCACATATTGGATATAGAGATTTAATTCCAAATCCAATCCAAACCCTAACGGTACTCTCGCAGGGTCAGGAAATCGATTTCACCTCACATTTAAGAAAGAGGTAATGTTCAGCGTCCTTGAAGGTGGCTTCCTTCTAGTTTTTGCTCACATTTTAGATGACACCCAAATAGAATCCGACTCCCAGGCTGGACTCGGCATTATGTGGGAGCTACAACACTGGGTTTGTCATCCGCGCCTTCTTTCTGCACCCTCCCGTTCCCGGGGCAAATAGTGTGAGAATGTGGATGTACTCTCGTGCCCCTGGTTTACCAGTGTCATTTTGGCAACTCTGAAATTGTGCCATGGTCTACAGGGCTTTGTTGTAAATCACTATCTCCCACTGTCAGACTGCAGTCTGCTGTACACTGAGGATGCCTGGCTTTCTGCTGCCTCCTGGGTGACTAATATATCTTGTTAAATTGTGCTGAGAAGCGTGCGGAGAACTGTACACCTTGCCTCTTTGTACTGTGTTTGTTTGCTTGCATTTGTGCCTGTGCCTGTGTCTGTGTGTGTGTGCCTACTTCAAAATGTGTGTGTGTGTGTGTGTGTGTGTGTGTGTGTGTGTGTCTAACCCTGTGTGTGTGTGTGTGTGTTTGCATCTGTGTCTACATTTCGCGACTGAATAGGTAGGTGGGGATGTTACTTTTGCAAATGTGTTCACTAAACTCCACAAGTCTGTCAGGCTTTGTTGGTAATTCAGTTAGATTGCTATTCGGCCAGCTTCCGCTCACCACCACTACAGTATCGGAGTTGTGAAGCTATCTCTCAGCCACTTCATAATTAGAAAAGCTGTGGAGCCAAGCCACAGTTTGAGGGGGAAGAGAAAGAAAAAAAGCTGTTGGCACACTGCATTATTCAACATTGGCAGCAATTTACTCTGTCTCCCACCCCACAGACATGAATGTAAGTGATTTCAGTCAAATCCGTCCTAGTGTGCCATACTGTATGAAGCTGGACTCTTCCCTTATCAGCAGCTCTCGAACTATGCACTGTATACTATCAGCTTCATGCAGCATATACATTCACACCGCACACACAGCATATCTCTGTCCTACCACTTAGATAGATTTATGAGTATATTTCTGTGTAATTGCTTCTCCTGCACAAAGCATGGAGAGATAATTACCCATTGTTAAGTGAGGTGTAAATTGTCTGATCCATGTGTATTTATCTTCTTAGCACACAGCGAGGCAAAACAGGCCTTTTGGGGATTTAAGCAGACTCTACAGCGACGTTCTACTCTCCTGGCCTCCGTCCAGCGCTCAAATCCCTTGAGCTGAGACCTGTCGAGAAACATCCTCGCCGTGGCTTCACCGTATCCCGTCTAATTGTAACGTCTTTTTTAGATGTAGCAAATTCAATCTAGGACTAAGGTTGACCTTTTGGAGAAGGTGACACCGCCCCCTCGCAAATAGTAGGTTTAAGTAAAAACAGACATGACAAGTTTCTGCCTTTGTGTCGGTGGGTGAGAAACACGCTCTCCTTTTTTTGGTTTTCTGTGCAATTACGGTTCTGACTGCTCCGTAAATAGGCGTCTCTGAAGGGAATCTGTCTCATTACAAGGAGCAGTTATTAAGTTGCCGTCGTGCCTGCAGGAGATTTGCTCTAATGGTCACAAGACGCTTCGAGAAATAAAAGACAATGTCGCTGTAAAAGAAAGTAAAAACTGGCATTCTACACAAACTGGCAAGGCAGAGTCTGTCCTGCACAGCAGGGGCATTGTTCTGGACAAAGAAAGGGAAAGAGAAAAGAAGCCCAGTTGGCTGGTACTGACAGTAGCAACTCCTGATAAATATTTGGAACAAGAAAATCTTAGGAGGAATCCAGTAGCACTCGCAGTACAAACAATGTCATGATTTATTATCACATCATGCAGACCGTGACTAATGCACTCAAACAATCAAGGTGCATCTAGTGAACTACAATGCCCAGGGGTGCTTTCTGCTACTGACTTCAAACATTCGCAAGCGTAGCACACATGTATTAGAGCCACTTGCGGTGCATGCGGGCTCAACAAATGTCCACAAGTATCCACGCACACACGCAGAGGAGGAGAGAAGGCCGTCGACATTCCCGTAGGGGATCAGGGTTTGCTTCGGCGCAGCGAGCGGCCACTGGGATACGATTTTATTAGCTCCAGATGCTGCTGAAGAGAGGACTAGAAACGCTCAATATTATGAGCGGGACACATCAAAATGATGCTGCCCATCTGGAGCACAAATAATGTAATCAACTCGGGTCACCGGTCATCATCGTCTGGCCTTCGGGTAAACCCAGCATCCTGTGACGTCACCCCTCACAGGGACAGGCTGGAGCCGGCCGGCAGATTGAGGCTTGAGCTTTTTTGGAATATCCCCTAAGCTGCTGCACATGACCCGTGAAGGGAAGATATTTTTGGGGAAGAATGAAATGTGAGGGACTGTGTATTGTAACTCTGGTTTAAAAAAATGCAGATGGCTCTGATCTGTCTATTCCCCTTTCCTGTCAAATCAGTTCTGCAGTATTAGTTTAAACGTCTTCATATAAAGCCCTCACTGAGCTCGGACCATAAACACATATACAGTACACTGCTGAAGGCTACTGTATGCCCCCCCTCACCCACCCTCCCTACACACAGGAACTCTATTTGCAGAGCCTTTAAATATTCAATACCTGCCGTGTTTTCTGTATGACTTTGATCAGCCACAGATTCTACTCTGTCCCTTTCATCTCTGAACTTCAAACCAGCGTATGAAAAACCAGGACCACATAACCTGTTCTGGTTCAGACGATCTCTGTTCGCCAAGCTGCTCTCTGCCTTCTCAAAACAGACAGGAAGTTGTTCCAATAATGAACTTAACCTACTCTTTACAAATGTAAAGCTGCATGATTCTCTCCCTTGTTGGTAATTTAAAAAGTATGTGAGCACAGGAGTGATTATTGAGCAATATTCCCCGGGTAGTTTGACAACACCCCCAAACAATTTCTTGGCCGCCTTCAGGCTTATTACCTTAGGCTTACATTGAGCCAGCGTAATAACTACCATGGAGCAATCTGCAGGCAACAGGAAGGACAGAACTTTCCCAAGCACTAAATTACATTTTCAGGATTGCACAAGTCTTGTTAGACTCACTCCACCTCTTACCCTCACTCTGTCAATACCTGCAACTTGTGAGTCAAGAAGGCAAGTTAATTATTTTATAGCCCTGCCTGCATTATTCAGCAATCCCATTAAATATTCACAGCCACATCACTGATATCATCTTGTAGTCAATAACGCTAGAGGACATGTTGTTTTAGAAAACTTGAATCAACTCCAGGAGTGATCCCCCCATCCCTAAAAAAAAAAAAAAAAAGGCAAGGCCTTTCTGCTGATCAAAAAAACAGCGAGCACAAAAAAGGCAGCAGGGCATCACAGTGCGACTGCAGGCAACCACAGATAGACAGTCATCCGCCTTTATCAGAGCATGCTGTCCCACCTGCATCGATTGGCATCCCGTGGATTTGCCACTGGCTGAAGCAAGATCATCGGTTGAGGAGGGAGGGGGGCGGGGGGCTTAAAACACCAACCGATAGAAAGAATCAAGCTTCTTCTTTTTTTTTTTTTGCGAGGCCTGAAGTTTCATACGTGACAAAATAAGGCAAAGCTGCGTTGAGAGCCCAGGCCCGCATGCTCGCATCACTTCAGCGCGGCGGGGCAGAGCCGCTGCCTCTGTGCGGCACGTTTCCCTTCCACATCCACACATGAATGAGAATTACGCACAGAGCCATTTAACAAAATACAAAAGTTGATGAATCCGCAGGCAATTCATTTCCCGCCGCTATAAGTTGAGTGAATAGGCGGTGGACGTTAATATAACTTCCGATTGAAACTCATTTCCATTTCAAAGCCATTCCGATAATTAGTGTTATGGATTTTGCTCCTCTGGCGATTACATTAGAATGTACACAAGAGGAGATTTTATATAAGGAATTATTTCGCATAGGTCATCGGTGTGTGAGCAGTCCAGAATAACCGGACTCGGACAATTTAAAAACGCTGCAGAAGAAGTGACTGTTCACTGTTCGAGCGGCGAATGTGCCACAAAAGAGATCATTTCCACAGCGGATAGAAGTTGTAAGCAAAGACCCGCTCACCTGATAATGAAGTTTATTCTTGGAGGAAATGTCCCCAGGTTTGTGAAGGTGTACGTCGGTGCCAAGTGTATCCGTTCACTGCAGCTTTTGTTGCCCGTTGTTCCACCTCAACTGCGCGTCTCAGTCGCGCTGCATCACTTCTCGCTGTGGATGTCAGGGAGGCTGAAAGGCTGAGGGGACTCAACCCTCCCATTGGCTGCCATTCACAAGTCCCCAGCAGAACACGGCGGAGGAGAAAAAAAAAGGAGAAGGGGAGGAAAAGATGAGGAGAAAAAAAGAAAAATCACACGACCGACAAAAACAAAAAGAAGATTGAAGAACGGGAGATTAGTGTTCCTGTTCGGCTGCTTTCCACTGCCGTGCGATGTTCAACTTTCATAATACGAGTCAAGTGTTTTTGTGCATGCGCTTTCTTTACATTTGCATAATCCCTGATTAGTAGTTGCAGAGTCAGAGGTTGAGTGTGGGTTTGAATCAATCAATACATGGCTATTTTTGCAAAAGCCTCCAGTTGGACTGTGCTTCCTGTAAAACCTTGGAAGCCGTAGATCATGCATGATTACAATGGCTCATCAAACGGCTCTGTGCGAAATAAAAAGAGAAATTCACCAGCAACTATCATGCATAGTGCAAAGTAACATGTGTTGTATACCATGTTACTACAGCAGCCTTATGGTGATATCTCTCAAGTGTTTAAAAAACTATGAACTAAATAAATCAAACTGCTGCTGCTGCTCTGACCATGCACCTATTATATCTGCACTACAGCTACATCTAGTATTATATTATTGTTATAGTGTATGCACTAAATGATCCGTTTATTAGGTACACCGAGCTAAACCTACTGCAGACCAATACAACAGCCCTGATGGAGAAATATTTGGCTTGCAGCTGCTGTTATTTTACAGTAAGTAAGTACATCAAATTAAATACTTAGTTACTTGTTTGTAGCAGACTAAACTTTCTTTAAGAGTCTTTTAGAGTAATCAAACTAATGCACTTTATAAATGCTTTATCCAGTGCCCCGCCTTGACCTGATTACACATCTGTTCTTTTTTATTTGTATGCGTACATGTACACATAATACATTCTTGTACTTGCTGGTAACGTCGAAGGTAAAAAAGAACATTTATTCATCCCATACAACACAAGTGGAAAAACATTTCTAGTAAAAAAACTTCAGGCACATTTCACGTGATTATAATAATTCACAAGTAAACACAAGATGTGTGTTTTACATGTGTAAAACAACATTAAGCGCACATGTAATGTCACTTAATGTAACACATACAAACTCATGAAAGCCTCTTATGTGGTCGGACATGAGTTCCACATGTGAGGGTTGAGAGGTCACTGGAACTAAACTCAGTCACATAATGAAGTTTCGCAGTTCAAAGATATTTTGTGATGACGAGATAATAAAATTATGAGTAAAACAAAAGAAGTATGATTTCTTGAGATAACTGGATAATTAAGTTGAGGTCATAAGAGAACAAGAATATAATAATAAATAGCGGTTAGCGGCTCTGCGCTGCCACATTACTTAGTAAACATCGTAATAGGATTTTATTAATATACTATACTTAACATATAAAGGCTTTTGGTATTAAAAAATAGGAATGTTTTTTTTAGTTATCATTTGTGTCTCATAACTTTCAAAACACAGCTTTAGCAAGACATGGGCCACACAACATATGTCACATCGAATAAAAATGTAGTGCACATAAAATGTGCAATATGAAGATGGAAGGAAAGTCTGCAGGCGTTTATGGTTTTATGTTTCCAATTTTTCCCTTTTTTCAAAGCCAAAGACCCCACGCTGTGCATGCCTTACCACCCATGCAGTGTTTGTGTCATGATGACCACTGGCTGCTGTTAGATTCATGAGTTTAATCCCTGGAAGCGCTCCAAGCATCCACTTTGCTGCTGCCCTGTCCTCTCAACCAAACATCAAACTCTTGCCTATAGCACAAAATGCAGTGAGCCAAAGGGATGTCTGCATTTGGCATCATGTTCTATCAGGAGATCAGCCTGAGACGAATAACCGCTGCCCTTGACTGCATCATCGCTGCTGAATGAGCTTACATCGCCTCAGTATTTTGTGCAGTTTATTTAAAAGCCTGCCTCCGTAAACATATCACAAGCGGTCAGCAAACACCAACATGCCAAATCCACCACGTATTCAAAATAAAATGCAAACATGCACTTCCTTACAATGTGATCAGGGCTGGTTGGATCTTTTACAAGTTGTATTATAGTCATATCAACACATAATGATCCAGGCAGTGATTTGAGTTCGCCTCTAAAATGTCTGTGTCTTGTAAAGGACTTAGATATTCATCCTCGTGCACCACCATGTGTTACTTTACAGAACAAATGACAGTTATAGGACATGGAGTTAGACAGGGGATGTAGAGGGCAACCTCCATACAAATGTGTACTCCTATTATGTCTGACAGCTGAGATACTTTAGGATTTGTCAGAGAAAGAGACTGTTTAAAGTATCTTAAAATCCAAGCTCATTTGTTGCCACTACTCCCGGCTTCTGCGTTTATAGACGTCCATATTTCATTAATCTGTCTCACCTTGCCAGAGTCTCTGTCAAAATGACAATAAAAATGGAGGACACAATGAGCTATGTTCCCTGCCTGGTAAAAGTGAGCCCATCCAGCCCCAGACCTAGTCCCCCAGGCCGTCACCCCAACCCCGGCTCATCCTGCAGCATCTGTTATTATCTCTTTCTAGTTTGAACTCATTACAGATAGCGCTTTGGCTGTGGCTGGTAGGTTTATGTCTGCAGTTTATTGCTGTACAGATGAGGCTTGTTATGAGTGTAAACACAGTAAACGTGGAATTAAGTTGCAAATGATCCTAAAAAAAATAAATGTAAACAGGGAACACATAGAAAGGCCAAAACTATAATGTGTAATGTGCTCTGTGTGGTTCCATTTTTTAAATCTGTAGTAACATCCAACAGCTGCGCTCTGTAGTTCTCGCCAAACGTTACTTAAACGGGAGTAAACTGTGCATTTGTTGGGGACTATTTTCAGTTGCACATTCATACACATTTGGTGCTCCAGGGAGGTGTGTGTGGAAGGAAGGAAGAAGTCCCCCACATCAGGAGTGTGACGTATTGATACATTTGAGTTTAGTTTGACAACGAAGGAGATCCCCACATCGACCTTTTGCTACACAAGTAACAAGAATTCACGTCTCTTGGCTTCACTTCTAGCCTCCGACATCTTTTAAATGTGTTGTTCCGATGTTGAAGCGATAGGATTTCAGTGTGAACAACAAAGACCTGGGCAGTTAGCATGAGCAGTGATTAGCACCATTACTGAATAAAAAGAAGCATCACGTACGGCTGTTTCATAACGTACACGAGTCTGCGCAGTACAGAAACACATTAAAGATATCAGAACACTAAAACAAAAAATACAACAATTACAGATTACCATATAAAAATGTAATATTCCACTATGGAGACTCATTATTAATGATTAAGTTGACTTATTTTAGTATGTGTTTAATTTTGTGGGTGAGAGTTAGATCTCTGCTGTGGCAGAACCCCCAAACAGGAAATCAATCGGTCTCCTTTTAGACACAGATTCCTATAAAAATCCCAGAGAAAGATCAATACGCTACAGGAAAGTGAACAAGGGAGCACAGCGGAGTCAGGCGCCCGAGCACCCCGCATCACACATATTATAGTCTTTCTAAAAGAATATCAGACACACTGTTGTTCTGCAAGGCAAAGATAAGTTTTTATCAACATAGTTTCCCAAGAGAAATACAATGTGTAGATCTTTCAACTTGGAGATTCTGTGGCATAAACATTCCCTAAGTTGTAATATAATGCTGCGTCTTCGCTTGCGTGCAGCTCTGCCTTAAATCGCACATATTTCTCTTGTCATTTTCAACTGAGATAAAAAAGCAGTTAACACGAGGACCCGTATTTGTCACAAGCCTGTTTACGGCGCATAAAAACAGCACGTTGGGTAATTATCTTTGGAGGCATTTCTTGAATCAGTGCACTGTTTTCGAGCAGCTCACACTTGAAACAGCTGATGGTCACAAGTTTCCCACTTGCATGGTAGATTGTGTTTTCCAGATTCGGAGCAGTTTGACCTTCTATTAGTTTGACATGGCAATGTGATGCACATTTCCTTTGACTGCCTTTCTGAGAAAGCAGAAAAAGTACTTCTGAGAATGAAAAAAACACATGTGGTAATGAGACAAAGATGGGAATGCTATAGTTTTTGCAAATACTGACAAGGTGGGAGTTGCAGCAGATGGTGGATTAAGACAAGATAAACAAAGGCAGATCAAAAATAATCTCTCTTTCTCTCAAACGCCACTAAAAGAGCACTTGAAACACTCCTCCCACCTTTTTTTTTGTCAATGTTGAGCTGAAAGAAAAAGGCCAGAGGGCTTTTAACACGGAGGACATGTCTGTGCTCCTCTAATGACCGTGGAGCATGTGACATTACCTTTAGTACATGTGAAGGAATAAGGAAACTGCTGTGAAGAACGATGACTAACACTCTGTAGAGTGCAATTAAAGGCTCCTACATAGTGTGCACCCTTTCACTTGTACTGGAGAGCTGCTCTGGGAGAGGACAACATGTGCCACGGTAATAAAGACGGTCTGCAGAGAACGTTTGGTTGCAGGGAAATAGCCACTGTTCAAGGTTTCTCTCCATAAACTGTGGTCCAACCAGCATCCGAGAGATGAGCTTGTGTTTTGAAGGGCTTTCGACTTGCTGATTATTGCTTGACTATAACTTTTGAAAGAAAAAAAACAGCACATTCTTCCTCTTGCAAAAGAAAAGTTTCATTCATCAGCAATACAACACAGCTCTGTTCAAGTCAGTGCATTCAGGGGTTGTGTCACAATAGTCTCACTCAGTCTGGTGTAACCAGTAGCTGTGGGGGCTAACTAGCAAACCTAACATAGACATCGCTGATTGACAGGCATTTCTTAGATTTGCGCTACTGCCACTCAGCAAATATTACACCCCCTTTAAAATAATACGGCAAAAACTAATTCTGCAGATTATTCGACACCATGTGAAAGCGGCCCTCTCGCAGTGTTGCTTACATCGTTCATTATGCGACTACTTTACATGTTCATGTTTGTATGTTGTGGTTGCACATGCGATCATATAACCAAGTGAACAACAACATGTATAAATAATGCCTCTGCAATGTTTAACTTATAGTATTCTGTTGGACTTCTTATAATGACCACGGAGTTGTGTCTGATTAACAGTACAGTGCCTCCATATATGAAGTGCTTACCGTGTTTAAATAGCACACTGGCATAAGCACCTAAGTATACACTGAAGCCAATTAAACTGTGAATCTTCATGCTAACAGTGAGACAGACTCCGTGCAGTTTTTTCTATGCACATAATACTAATTTGGAAAATTGATAAGGTCTTTGCACTTGTGTTTGGCCTCAATGTGTACATACTGAACATGAGGATATGACTTCCTTTGGTAATTCCCAATAATGAGATGACCTTTCCCAGCTTCCCTATTCAGCTTCAGCAGCAAGTTATTAGCCAATAATGTTGCAATTCTTTTCTATTTAAGAGAAAGAAAGCACAAGGCGGGGATTATGATCTGTCCTTTGTCACCTCTGCTCAGTTCCTGCACAGAAATATTGTGATTATTCTCCACTGAGTGGAGATTGGTGTTATGCAGAGGAAAGCAGAGCAATAACTGTTTCTGGAAACCCCCCCCTAATGCGGCGCAGATCTTCTGACAATGCAATAATCAACATAATTCTCTGCTGACAGAATGGCAGCCACACCTCATGCTGATCAGCAGATTAGTCACTGGGAATATTTTAAAAGGATTCTCAGCAGCCCAGAGGGCCAAGAGACTAATTCATCCCAGATTATGAACGCTTTACTGGCAAATCATGTGGTCTCAATTGTCGTGTTTATTGGAAAGCTAATGGAACGGCATCAACATGTCTTCACACTGCTCGTCAGACGTCTCTCTGCAGCTAAAGAACCCAAAGAGTTCCAGTTTTAAGGGACACTTGTGCCATTTAATAAATCAGAGTGAAGCATTAGAAAAGGATTGTAAATGGGAACCATAGTTCAGGCCAATAGTAACAACAATAATAACAACAGTGAGGGAATGTGGCACGCAGGGACTGTATCAAACATGCAGAGAAATTGCCAAGGGGAGTTTATATTTGCATGACACTGTGACACCCTGTGTTCATTAGCATGCAACCTCAGCTTTTGCACTGCCTCTGCAAAAACCTCTCTCCTCCACCTCCTACACCACCCCTCCCTACCGGGGCCGAATCCATTCCGCCTCTTTAACGGCGGGCCTAGGCGTCCGGGCATGCTCAGTGAGCGTAGCTAATCAGCCGAGCCGAGCCGTGTCCTTTGACGGAGAGAAATCCCTCTCCCTGCCGGAGCGCCGCCGCAGATGAACTGGTGGTGCTCTGACTCCAGCGGGGGTAGGATGTGTGGATGAACATGTGGAAGGGGGGGGGGGGTAAATGAATTAGCCGCACATCTAAACAGTTTGTCATGTCACATTTACTCTCCCAGTAAAGTGTCCCGTTAAATGATGATAATTCCACTTCTTCTAGAATTTTGCAAGATGTGTGGGAGTTCTTTCTTCGCCACCTCTGCAGAGGTTTGAATAGCACAGCTTCATGCATATGTAAAGGTAGAAATTCAGCAGTTCACCATTTAAGGTGATTTTCAAAGTCCCTTCTGTGTAGATATGCAGCTCTGCAGGTTTCTCTGGTAATTGGTGGTAACATCTGAAGACTTTGTAGGCATATAGAATCTCAGATACTGCTCCTTTCTAGCAACAAAGATAGAGAGCGGACTCTATCACAGCATCGACGAACGAGAAAGAATATTAAAAATGCATGATTGTAACATCACATTCTGGACACTGACTGCTAGAGATTAGTTGTTCTTTTCTTAGTTGTGAGAGCATCGCAGCACACCGGGAGATAGAGGCATCTAAGACAACACAGTGACCCTTGGTGAAGCAACCGAAAAAACAGTGTACATTTTGACGGCATCATAAATCATGGGGCTCATGGCAGGCAGCCCAATTGGGCTGCGAGGGCAGGTTGAAGCTACCATCATCCCTCCTCCTATGTCCCCTGGCTGTGTCTGAGGAGAGAAGGGGAACGGCAAAAACATGTCTGCTCTCTCTGCCTCTTTCTCTATCAGCATTGATCTCTCGGTGGGCGGGGGTGAGCGACCGTAGTCACGGTGTAGTCCCGATACTGTGCCTTTGCAGCGTTTTGATACAGCGTTGACCAAGTATGGACAAAAACAGCACATGATCCCCGAGTGCATGTGATTTAGCATGGGTGAGATGTGCTGAAATGCACTCTGCGAGGAAGTGTTTTAACTTGGAGACAAAGAGACACGAGCGAGAATGAAGAAGAGAAAAGGCACACAGTGAGAGTTTGCCAAAAGAAAAATGTTTTAAGTCAGACTTGGTGTGTGGGTTTGGAGGAGGGGCGGTGGAAATCATCTTTATCCTGGAAGTGGAAGTCTCCGGGCTCAGTGATCACAACAAACATGGTCAGCCTGGGTTTCGGCTTTGGTTAAGATGACTCCAGGGAGTGTGGACAGTAGGAGGAGACCTTGGACGCTTTCCTCTTCTTTCCCTTTGCTTCTCATCCTCCCCACCCACTCCAGCAGCTACTGACGTGGGACATCATGGGGAATTTGTACAGTCTCATTCAGTGGAAGGGAAGGATTAGGCCTGAGCTCAACCACAGATGGACTGAGACTGCCCCCTATTAATAAATCCTCCTGTGATGCTGTATATTCATCTGCATCTTTTTTCTCCCTGCGCTCCGAGCAGCTAGTGGACATGAACACAGCGGCAAGCTAATCTGCCTGGTGTAAAAGTTACAGAGAGAGAGAGGAAGTGACATGACGAATTGAAAGAGGGTAGAACGAGGCCGTGGGGGGGGGGGGGGGGGGGGTGCGGCCTTCTTCCTTTGCATAATTTGGTTCCTATTAGCGACATCATTCAGTGGGTTTTTTCAGATGATAATTTGGAAATCTGGGGTTGCGGCGCTAATCCAGCGGCATTACACTTTACCGAGGGATTACTGAGTGACAACTTCAAGTGAAACGAAAGATGTAAGGGCCTCTTAAGCCGTGTTCCTATTAAAAGCCACAGTGCGGCGTGACACTGTGGCAGGCTTCATTGCACACTTGCCAACTAGTTGGGGATATATATCCCCTGATAAACGCTCCAACGCTCATAGGGATTTCATCTTATTTTATTTTTCAGTTCTTCAGCCTCTACATTCAGCCATTTTTAAATCTTTCTTTTCAGATAGGCTTTTTCTTTTTTTTTGGTTGCTCATGTTGTTTGTTTGAGGGGGGGGGGGGGTAGTGCAAAGGTTGTGCTGCGTTTACGACCTGACATTCTCTCGCTGATGCAACTCTGCCATCTGAGGAAGCAGTGAAGTAATTCAAGGTGTCCAGGTGACACCCAAACTAAATGTAAAACTTTTTTCTTTCCTTCAACCACCTTAAAAGTACACAAGGGGGGGGGGGGGGGGCTTAGAGGGGAAAAAAAGAAGACTCTAAAAAAATCTTAAATAATAAAGAACTTATTTCGATTTTTTCACAAGGACACCGTGGATGTTTGAAAGCATTGCACGGCATGTGGTAAATTGCCTTGAAAGTAATGAATTTGGGAATAGCTCAGACACGTTTTCGCTCTCCTTCACAGCGTACAAAAGCCAGAGAGGTTCAGCCATTAGCTTCACAGTATCTCCACATGGGGAGATATTGGTGTCTTATGGCTCCGATTAAATGAGTTTGACTCTTAAGCTTTATGCAGATATCAAAGAGATGCACAGGAGGGTTAAAGCAGGAGAGGGGGGGGGGGGGGGGGGTAAACAAAAAAGGTGTTTTTCCACAGTGACCTGGATATACAGCCAGTTCAAGACGCATCACTTTCCTCTCCTGTCTGCTGACTGGATCCCTGGAGAGGGACAAAGTAACTGTTCAATCCCAGGTAATTAACTTCACCACGACCCAGGGAACACTCGCACCAGACACCACAATCCTTTAAGCACAACACTCCATTAGTCATATCCCACAAGGCCTTGCAAATGGCAGGACAAAAACAGGGGCATGATGGGGGCTCATCCTGCCCATATAATCACCGAGACAGAGGAAAAATATGTGTGTTGGACTGGATCATAATGAGAGGGTGTGTTGGGATAATTTTGCTTTATCAGTATTAGTCCACTTGGCACATTTCTAAAAAATATTTTCCCCATGAGGTCAGTTTTCACAACGCATACATTTAGTATAACGCTGTAATTGTAACCAGTGCGAAGCGTCGCATATTGCAGATCTAGTCAGAAAACAGAAGGCAGGCAACGCTGAATCAGGTCCTCAGTGTAACACGGACAGGTGTTGTTTGGATGGTAACAGGGAGGCCGGTGCACCAGAACACTCTCCTTCCAGAGCTGCTTTCAAAATGATGTCCATTATATAACACAGCATTGAACACATCACGTGTTTTGAGATGTTTCAAATGTGATTAAATCAAACCATATGAGACATCACATGTAATACAACTGTGAAACATGTCACATGAGGGGGATTCAAACATAGACGTGTGATTCATTATTTGCTCCTTATTTAGGCTCATGTGGTTTTTATGTGGTCTCAGATGCAATATCCTAAACGTCACATGGCAAAGATTAAGACCAGCGGTGGAAAGTAACTAAGTACATTTTGAGCTGTGTCCACTATGTCGCAAAATACGTATTTGTGTCCTTTGTTACGGAACCTTCACTGTCATGGTTACAATAATAATCACGCGGTCCAATGCCACTTGAAACTTATCATGTCGTTTTGAGGCACTTGGCGAAACGACTGACGTTGTCATTCTTCTTGGGACGATGGTAATGTTTACTTACGTAAAAGATGTGAAGACGTCTTCCACTTTCACTTTCAACAATCACAATCTGTCACAATCTTAAATGATAGCGTGTTATGATAATGCAATGATGATAATGCAGCTCCACTTTCCTCAACACAGTACGACATAGATTGCCGCGGGCCTTACACCTCTCTCTCCTCTCTCTCCTCTCTCTATCTGTATTCATGTCCCTTAAATGTTACTACCTCAGCATCCGGGGCATCATCCTCTGAGTTTCTGTGTCCCTCATCTGGCAGGTTGCCACTTTTAAAGGTTACGTCTGGATCATGAATCGCGGCTGCGTCTCTCGCTCTGGTCCTGCCTGACACCCACGTTGATATATATATTTTTTGGAGGCACTTGGAAGCTTTGTTGACATCCTCCTGGATCCATCTTGTTCATACATGAGCAGCATTGCCTGTGTTGTAACTTTACTATGTTGTTTATTCCCAACACACGTCCGTCCTGGGAGAGGGATCCCTCCTCAGTTGCTCTCCCTGAGCTCTCTTGCCCCTTTAATTAAAGCCCAAACAACTGGCAAAGTGCAAAGAAAGTGTGGATGGTACGATGCCTTATAAGTCAATTTGATCAAAACTGGTTGGCAACGGCAATGTGTGGGTTGATGAAAGCGCTCGGTTCAATACAGTTAACACAATCAAAGAATCGTCTTTTTATACATGCATAATGTTACGATCAAACACTAAAGCAATTACTTTCATGCAAGACGTGTGGTTGTTATATGAACAAAACATTCTCAACATGCTTGATCTTTCCTCTCAATGTCATACGAGCCGGGCAAATTAAATATAAACACAATCCATGTTCCTGCAATTTATTCAGTCAACAGAATATCTGCAAATGTTAAAGCGGCTTGAATCAAAAAGCTTATTGAAATTTCATTGGAGCTATATGGGTGTCTCTAATGAGGTAAGAAAAGAACAGTGTTTCTCTGACTGTGCAGCAGTACAACCAATTATCAGACTTCCCTGCTGCTGAGCCATGGGAGAAAGTCCATAGGTGATGGTGGGGAGGACGAGGGGAAGCCACGTTGTTTAAGTGAGAGGGAACAGATAATGGACTTGGAGCTTCTCTCCCAGCTCCCTCACTTCCTCCCCACCACTCTCAACCGACAGGCCCGGCGTTTCTAGCCGACAGCCATCAGAGAACCAGGCGTGTGATTTGACTATATATGTCAAAGAGGTTTTGATTGTCTTTGGAAATGTTTTATTCATCAGATGGGGGGTTTGGATGCTGCTTACCTCCGGTTCTGATTCTCTGGCAAAACAAGACTGTGAGACGACGGTCAAATACACCGCTATCGTCTCTGCACAAACATTTGCTCAATCATCGCACTCATTTTTGTTACATTAGGAGGAAATATGGCATTTTAAAATCACTCAATTCCCTCTGAATCACATCTCCCAATATCCTGCTTCTTTATGCATCGCTGTGAATCAGTTTTATGAAAGGCTGCAAATGCACAATGCGGTATAATGTGATGTATTTAATCTGACAAGCCATCAATACTGCAAGTACGCATGCCCAGCAGTTTGTTTTCTGTTTCTGTCAACCACAGTCAAAGTTTACTTTGGTACATTTTTGCATTTGGCTCATTTAGGTCGACACTGCCCAATTACAAGCCAACCAGGGCTTGTCACATGGACACATGGACGCATGTAGCTTGTTAATTGGACAACGTTTTGGTAACATGTCTCCTGCCAGGAGATTTGGCGTGGGCTGCGGGGGGTAGTGTCGGGAGGTTGGGCAAAATAACTCTGAATTGACTCCTTGGAGCAGCTCACTGCTGCAGCCCTCATTATGGACTTGCAGTGACTTACATACCCTGGTGTTAATAGCAGTCATGGAAACATAAAGAAGTAACTAAATATGAGTTTTGCCCTCAGGTAATCTTTTTCTGTTGGGCTTCTCGGTTTGACGAACAGTTGGCCATCAGATGCCAATATCAGCCTCTTCATAAACTTTTATGATTGAGGTTGTTTATGTGACCTGGATATCATTCTTTCTCCAAACAAGCTGCCCTGCACTCCTCCTGAAAGCTGCATTTTCCAGCTCAGTTATTTCACGCCACCTGAGTTTAAATGGCATTGTCCTCAACTGCCCAAGTAAACCGAGCGAGAATTGGCGTGCCAACTAGTCAGAGCTGGCGGTGACACTGCCGGGCAGGGAAGCGGACCCGCAGCTCGAATCACCCCTGTGGGTCACACAGGAATCAAAGAGCGGCTATTCCAAACAGGTTCCTGCAGAGATGAGGAGAACCGAGCTGTGGCGGGCCGGCCTGCTGCTTTTGTCAGTCGGCGGCGAGAGGAGGTCGCGGAAGAGCAGGAAATAACTGACTCATGGGATGGTAAGACAGGCTGTGTGTGGACATGCACGCTTGTGTGTGTGTGTGTGTGTGTGCGCAGGGCACACAGTTGATGACAGATTGGCAAGGCCGCGGATGGGCCAGGTTCCATCAGCACCGCAGGCTGCTGTGATGTGTCCATTCTCCCTTCTCTCACCGCAGCCGGCCAGAGCAGAGATGTCCGTGTGATTGGCTGTACGTGCGGGAGTGTTTCGTTGTCTCTTTCCCAGTTACGGTTATCAAAATCAGAACCACAATCACCACATGTAAGCAACAATTTGCCAAGTAGAATAGAGATAAAAACGTGTCTTGGAGGTTCTGTTGTAGAACAGCTAACTGTGTAAAGGAGAACACACAGCAGCTGGTTACGTGAGTGTTTCTCACACCTTGTGTTTTCTGTGTCTTGGTATCTTTTCATGTGCATTTCAGCCCACATTTGTGCATGCTTGTGTGTGCACATTGTCTTCTGTGTACAGACGCTTGCACATTCACATTCAGGGGCAGGACGAGATAATAGAAAAGCCTAACAATTAGTCACAATGAGAGCTGCTGGATTGTGGAACAAATTGCTCAAAGAAAGCAGAATAACTACATCTGTGTTTTCAAAACCTTCTAAATATAATCGTTCTCAGATATAGCTATATCATAAGGGCTTTATCGTGTATTATATGTTTCAATGTAATACTCCTATTTATTGAAAAGATAATCAGAATCACAGTATGCTGTAAAACGTGCAATTTGTATGCTTTGAATACATGAATATGAGCGTATACATGTCATGTTTCATATCATATAGAGCACCATATCATCTACATTTAATATGCATGAAAGGGAAGATCATCATGGGAGAAGAATACATAAACAGTGCATATTTAAGCAAATAGAGATATCTTTTGCCTCATTTAATATTTGTGTGCTTCTATTTTGTAAACATTTTTCTTATTTCTATCATATGTTCAAGTGGTGTTAAGGTTTAACTTGTCAGTGACTGAAATTATCAAAGTATTATCAATGTGTGAACATATTGTTGCACTGAAGTTGAGATATGTGCACAGTTTGAATCCCTTTCAAAGTGGAGAAACAAGAGTCAGGTCCAAGTTGTAGTAACCTCCAGTTCATCGCACTTTGACAGATTATGACTGATGAAGCAACGAAGGTAACACACCTGCACCTCACTGACAGCGGCCTCCATCCTCCACTTGTCACTGTCAGGTAACCATTTCCCAAGTGCCACCTTCAATTACTTAGGATATTGCTAATGATTATACATTGTGTGTGAATGCAAATGTGCGCCAGGAAGTTTGGTGATATAAAGCTCGAGTCAGTTGTAGCATGACTAATGATGTTCCAAATGAAGGGTGGACTTCAATGAGTGTCTTAAAGAGCAGAATAGATTTTAATTACTCATCTGTCTGGCTGCCTGTGTGACCTTCAGTCAAGACCTGGACAGAAGTCAATTACAGTGATGATATGCTATCTCCATATCCGGCCGTATACCTTGTGACAGCGCTGGCCTTGGAAATGGCAGATTGTCTAAGGTCATTATATTATTAATCTGAAGGTCAGAGGAAAAAAAGTTTGAAATCAACTGTGCTACAGTAGATTCAATAACAATATTGTTAGAGTACAGCAGTAGGCGAGCACATTCAGTGCTGAAGCCTTTTGATTTATTACCCTCACTTAAGCTGGGAGCAATTTGTGTTGAGTAAAAATAAAGAAAGCTGCTCTAGTAATACTGTAAACTGTTTTATTATTCCCTCATTCATTCATTTTCTGCCAACTTTTGGCTATATATTTTAGTGTTTTAAATGTGAATAGCATTATCAATAAACACGCCTACTCTTGGCGGCATCGCCACCCAGTGCTGCACTGGGAAAGAGCTGTTTTACTCAGGAAGTCAGTTGCTTGGAGTCTATTTGTCTTTTGTAATTACCATTGAATAAAGGGAAACCCTTGGTAATTACCCTTGGCGCTCAGTGAAACCAATCATTGTGAGTTAACATAAACACAGGCCCGCTTTTTGAAGAGGCTGATTCAGACGCGGCCCGGCCTCCCCGGGACCGCAACTCAGCTGAGATCAAACACAGCGGCGAGCGCGGAGCGGCTAGGCCCCATCTGTGGCCGTGACCCCCTCAGAGAGCAGTGTTGCGACCTCATTTTAGAGTTCAGAGTAAAGGGAGTCTTGCCAGCGATGCCCTCATCACGTGCATCAATGGTTAAAGGATTGTCTGGGTCAAGTGAAACAGGAAGACTTGAGGAAGCTCACTTATCTCCGCACTGATGGCGCTGAGGCGGCACGTGGCTTTAATTTGATACAGTGGGAGGTGAGCGTTGGAGAGGAAAATACAAATCAGATGTTTTCACTTCACAAAGCCAGGTTTGCTTTAATCTTATTTTCTTAATTATTTTGATTGTGTGGGACATTGGCCTAGAAACTGAAACTCTCCAGTAGCCGTACAGTAGAGCTCAAAGAGCTTGAAGGTTGAGAGTTAGGCATCTGAAAAATTAATTTGCTTCATGAATTTTTGCCTCCCGTTAATAAAAAGATGCTTAAGGAAATGGAAATGTTGCTCATTGCGGGAGTCTTATCAAAACTCACCAGTTGGTTTCTGACTAAAGAACCTAGGAGAGATTAACTTTGGGTTGGGGGTGAAAAAGGCACGCAGTCCTACACACAGAGACTATAGCACAGTGTGCAGCATCCGTCAATACCTTGCACTGACACGTATACAATCGCTTGCTCTCTACCTCTACCCCCACGTTGTTGAATGTGCCTTGGCGGCGGGCTTCTATCTGAGCTTTTATCTCTCTGACACGCCTTTGCCACTGACATTTAGATGAAAGCTATATACCTGGCAGGGAATACTCTGCACTGATAGGAAATGTCTTGCAGCTGCAGGAGAAAGAGGAGTTGGAGTGCACGCATCTCCCCAGTCTGTAGTGTGGTGCATCACAGGACTGCTTCTGGACACATCGGGCTCACTGTATAGGATTGCCTGCATACAGCATACAGCATAGAGATACAATCACAGATTAAGCTACTGGGCTGTACACAGCAGAGGAAAAGATGCAGAAGATACAATATACCTCTGTACAAAATATTTGTGTATGCAAGATACATGGAAGCTATCCTTATCTTTTCATTTATATCTTTTTCTTGTCCACAAGAGTGCATATTGTATATGCAAAGGTACAGTCACTCTAGAAGTGTGCCTGTGATAAACACACCTAACAATATAAAATAAGGAAATAAGTCAAAGTGAATTGAGAAATGTGACTTTTAGAGATCCATTAGGATCTGAGAGGTTGCCAATTAATAGGTGCTTAAACACATTGCTTGACGTCGGTAGTAGAACACTCAGAGGCACTCAGCAGTCATTATGGGGAAATGACAGCTCACGACAGGAAAGGCATGCTGTTATTACTCTGAGGTATGAAAGACTTGAAGAGAAATAGCCAAAAACTCTTAGACCGTCTTTGAGTGCTGTAGTTTTCGCTATCAAAAGGCGTCCAGAAACTGAGAAGGACTGTGATCAAAAAAGGCCTGGCAGGCCCAGATCAACAACAAAATCAAACAACAAGTTCATAAGTTGCTGTAGCTGGCGTAACACAAGGCCCGCTGCAGCTGACATCAAGGCACAGCTGAATGAGAGTCAACATGAGAAATTCCACTGTGCAGAGGAGACTTAAGAAGCAGCTCTGATGATTGTGTATTGGCTCAGAAACCTTTATTAAGCCGTCAAAACAGGGTTAAGAGGCTTGGGCTAAGAAACCTAAACACTGCACTGCTGCAGGGTGGAACATATATTGTGGACTGATGAATCCAAGTTTGACATTTTGAGTTCATTAGTTTCCACAGAGAGCTACAACAAATTCTTACTTAAGTCATAATTATTCCTTACATACATGTTCTAATTTAAGGCATTTGCGATCACATTGTGCGAGGATTTCCCCCTAAAATTAAAAGAATATAAAGTGCTCAAGAACTTTTGACTGGCAGAGTACAAATGCTTAAAAACACTAGGCGAACAGAAAAACAAGACACATTGTTAATTAGCTTCCTAGTTAACTCAAGACTTGGCATGGCGACCAATAAAGCTGCAGAAGCCATGTTTAGCGGGGAATATCAGCAGGAAGGAATTCTTATTTGACATATTTGATTGTGTGGCTGTCGTATAGATGACGTACATGTGATCGTGTCAGTGTTATGTAAATGTGTAAGCAGCACAAAGAGAGACGAAGAGTCTGATGCTTTCTGACTGCGTAGCACATCAAGGAGCATTAGCACAAGCACGTATCTTTTGAATGCATTTTAAACACCCTTAAAGAGTCCTAGGGGAGAGAACTGGCTCTCCAATCTTACAATAGTCATATTTTGTTTGTAAAAACAAGCCTTGGGCATGAAGAAGGCAAGCTCGAAAAACAAATAAAATAAGTACAGAAAACAAATGTTTATGAATGATGAATGAGGTCGCTTTTTGAATTAGAAGTGGTGATTAATAAGGATGCTCTGTCTGTGTATTCATCAGCACTGAAGCCAGCAAAACTTTTCTTCACCTCATTTATCTTGAATAAAACTCCCCCCCCAATAATGATAATTGTTCACAATTGGTGGAAAATTAATCTGGCAACTTGTCTGTATGAATAAATTGTGTAATTATTACCTCATAAGGGAACTGAAAGAGAGTTTACACTGCATCATAATCCAATCAGCTCATTAATTCTCACAAATGTCTTTTATTCTGCTGCTGCCAGGGAACATGTGTGACTGAATCAATATCCCACTCATGCTTCCAATATGTGATGTTATTCACATCACATTATCGTAGCGCACAAGGCTCTTAAGATGTATGTCTAATTAATGGAACATTTCAAACCAAGAAAAGATTCATCTCAGAAAGCCGTTTTGCCTTGTGTTGATCCAATATTTAATTGTTTAACCATATAAAGTGTGTTTGCCTTTGTTGCCTAAACCAAAATAATTTGTTTTGTGTTTTTCGCAACGTCAACGTTTAACACTGTGACAATTTCACGTCCAGATCGTGCAGGTCGGTGTCCCGTGTGAAGCACTGTATCGATAACAACTGATAACAGCTATTTAATGGGCTGATAACAATCGGTATTAGTCCAAAGTCTATCATGTCAATCAATTTGTACTCCCTGTGCTTCAAGGATTGTTGTATTTATCCCTAAAAAAGCTCTTAAGTGAAGTATTTACGTGAAAAGACGAGAGATGTTTTTCTTTGTTCCAGAAAATCCTTCACTCAACCTAAATTGAACTGAAAAAGTACAATTACTTTAACAGATTGGAAGAGGTCTTTACTCATTTGAAGAAAAAAGAATAATACTGTTGGTAAATGATGGTAAAGCGTGTGTTTGCAACTGCAGTAAAAACCCAGAGATGTGTCACAAAAGGGCCTCCTTTGTCTTTGTGTGATAGAGCAGGGGGAAAGAGGAGGACAGAATCTGTCACTTTCAGGTAGAGGGGTGTTGAGGCAAAACCTATTCATTTTGACCTACATAGGATAGGTCGTCTAGAGGGAGGTTAATGCTCCAGCACCCCTTTCCAAGCATCATGGGATCATCACTATCCTTTGCTGTAGCGGCGTAAAGCTCTTTTGATGCCCCGGTCTCCAATGAAACTATAGTGGGGCCATTTCCATTCAGAGGATGACTCCCCTCTTCTTCTTCTTCTTCTCCTCTCTCTCTCTGGTTGATTGCAGCCGTGTAGAAATGAGATGAGGAGGAAATTGGAGCAGGGTCAGCGCTGAGCGTCGACAGCATCGCTGTCATCCTCGCCTGGGAATGTTCACATCGACAATAAGTGAACCACACCGCAGGAAGATATGAATATATTTTAACAATGCAGACGACGTAATAGAGGAAGTGACAGATAACCATTGGTTTGGTTTGGCAATGAATCGCTGACAGGTTGCGGGAAAATGGCGCCATGTCACTTGAGTCACATTATCCAGCCTAAAACACAGCGCTAAAGTGGATCTATTTCACTTTACATTCTGTCTGTCAACAATGTATTCATATGTTATTATCCCCATTGAATGTCTAACGGCTGAATGATAAACAACATGCCTTTATGCCTGCTCATGGCGACACAAAATATTGATTTATAGATGATGGTGTCTCCATATCTCGGCTGTGTTTACTGGAGACTCTCCTGCTACATATAGAAACATATTTTACCACAGACTACCCGAGACTTTGTATTTATTCTGATACAAGTTTACCATTTCTCTCAGACTTACAGATTGACTGCGACATTTGAGAATATAGGGCAAAACAAGACCTTGAAAATTAATAAGCTGCAGTAGTTTTCATTTGCATGAATATCACTGGAACTATCTAAGATTCGGCCTTGCATTTTCTGCACACCACGTTTGTATCACTGCTGCCTCCTCTGCTTTAGAGTGCCAGTGTCAATGTCTCTAAATGCTGTCTTCAGCTCTTTCCTCTCAACAAGCCTCTCAACATCTCCAGTCGTGTTGTTCTCTCTGCTCTGCCATTTCCAAGGCTGATTCACGGCTCTTTACAGTTATACTGTTCTTTACGATCTGTCATTAGGATCTGGGTTGAAAAAGGATTGTCATCCAATTACCCATTCTCCAGTTGCTTCAACAGTACAGTCAAACCGTTTCTCCTCTTCTGTCTCATATCTGCCCTCAACTAACGTATCAGAATATGGTTTACTATACTGGTTAAGGTTTTTATACATGTAAACATCTACGGTATTTCTCTCCTCACTCTTGCCTGTTACCATCCAAGGTTTCTGGGGAATTACGTTGATATTGGTTGAGGACATTTACATCCAATGCCAACATTCAGTGCCAGTGCAGACAGTAGTGACCTTTAGGCAGCATGGCAAACAAGTAAGGGTAGGACATTCAACTCTGGCACTGTCGACTGGGGGGCAGACCAACTAGTAATGCTGGCTTTATATAAGCTCATAGTTGCAAGTTGTGTTGGCAGCTCCAAGTCATGGCATAGATGTCCTAGTCGCCCTGTCAACATAATCTTCTGTATTTTATGTAAAAAGACTTACAACAACTTGTATAGCTGCATCAATCTCATTCAAGGTTGTTGCCATTTGTGTTTGTAATGGACTCCAGAAAGGAGATATGATTTCCCTATTCTTAATCCACCCTACAATCCAACAAGAAAAAGAACAGTTTATGCACACAACAACAGACCTTTTTGAATCATAGAGAGAAATATGACATGTGAACTGTGATTCAGATGCCTTGAACCAGGCATTATAATCCCAAATAATATAAGTATATCAATTCTCCACAAAGGAGCTTGAATGTAACTTGAACCACACTTTAACCATACTGCATTCACCTTGCATGACTATTGTAGTACAACTTGAATAACGTCATGTAATATCATCGATGTAGTCTGAGGTTCAATCATCTCTCAACAACATTCTGCACACAGTTTGGTAAAGTGTTACACTGCGTACAGTAGGGAAACCTAAAATGGATTAGAACTGTGCAGAAAGCATGAGCATAACTGCAGCCAACTAAAAACCAAAAGAGTGCCACTCACATAAAATCCAAGTTTAACAGCTAAAGAAATCCAAAGAAAAAGTTGTCACAGTACCAGGGGCATTGTGTGACTGACAGGTGATCTGAGCAAAGTGCAGCGCAGAAACATCACAGCAATGAGCACTCAGCACGGAGATAAAAATAACAACAGAAGCTTGCAGACTACTACTCTGTCTTCTCACATACTGTAGTCTTGAATAATACCGGAAATGATCCAGTACAAAAAGTAAATAACTCGACTCGAGATGCATTTTCAACAATTCTAATCCCAGGCTAAATTGACACTTGTTGCGTTTATTGTTTTCACGAGTGATCACTCACTAATGGAGGTTTTTTATCCAATTGTAGCATTAAAAACAAACAATGGCTTCCTGTTAATTCTGGCCAGTGATATTCTAGTGTGAAGTGACTTTATACGATCCGCCATGTAAGGTCAGTTGAGCGGAAAAACACTCATTTCTCTCCCTCTTCATCCTTAACAGCTCATAGAGACTCCCCCTCAGTCTAACAGCTCAGCCCTTTTGGCCTCGGGTTTCTCTCATGCTTCATCTCTTTGCATTTCTGTCCTGACAATGTTGTTGTGACACGCGGCTTCCATTACACCCCCATCAGGTCCTCTGTCCACCATCTCACAGAGGAGGAGGAAATTACTGCTGCCCCCTTCACCCCTGTCCTCTACCAGTCACACGCTTTGTCACATGGAAAGAGAGAGAGAGAGAGAGAGAGAGAGAGAGAGAGAGACAGAGAGAGAGAGAGAGAGAGAGAGAGAGAGAGAGAGAGAGAGAGAGAGAGAGATGGAGGAAAGATGGAGAGATAGATAGATAGATAGATATATTGGTAGATGGGTAGATGGATAGAGAGATAGATGGATAGAGATATAGATATATAGATATATAGATAGATAGATGGATAGAGAGATAGATTAGTAGATGGGTAGATGGATATATATATATATATATATATATATATATATATATATATATATATATATATATATATATACATATATATATATATATATATATTATATATATATATATTGGTAGATGGATAGAGACATAGATTGGTAGATTGGTAGATGGATATGGATATATATATATATATATATATATATATATATATATATATATATATATATTGGTAAATGGGTAGATGGATAGATAGATAGATGGATAGAGAGTTAGATGGATAGATGGATAGAGAGATAGATATATAGATATATAGATATATAGAGAGATGGATATATAGATATATAGATATATAGATAGATGGATATATGGATAGATGGATGGATATATGGATAGATAGATTGGTAGATGGATAGATGGATAGATAGATGGATGGATAGAGAGTTAGATGGATAGATGGATAGAGAGATAGATATATAGATATATAGATATATGGATAGATGGATATATAGATATATAGATATATAGATATATAGATAGATGGATAGATGGATGGATAAATATATAGATATATAGATAGATAGATAGATATATAGATAGATAGATAGATAGATATATAGATATATAGATAGATATATAGATATATAGATATATAGATGGATGGATATATGGATAGCTAGAGAGTTAGATGGATAGATGGATAGATATATAGATATATAGATATATAGATAGATGGATAGATAGATAGATGGATAGATGGATAGATGGATGGATATATGGATAGATAGATTGGTAGATGGATAGATGGATAGATAGATGGATGGATAGATGGATGGATAGAGGGATAGATGGATAGATAGATGGATGGATAGATGGATGGATAGATGGATAGATGGATATATAGATAGATGGATAGATGGATAGATAGATTGGTAGATGGATAGATTGGTAGATGGATAGCTAGATATATAGATAGATGGATAGATAGATAGATGGATAGATGGATAGATGGATGGATATATGGATAGATAGATGGTAGATGGATAGATGGATAGATGGATAGATAGATGGATGGATAGAGGGATAGATGGATAGATAGATGGATGGATAGATGGATGGATAGATGGATAGATGGATATAGATAGATGGTAGATGGATAGATGGTAGATGGATAGATAGATAGATAGATAGATAGATGGATAGAGAGATAGATGGATAGAGATAGATGGATAGATAGATGGATGGATAGATGGATAGATGGATATATAGATAGATGGATAGATGGATAGATAGATGGATATGGATTGGTAGATTGGTAGATTGATTGATCGATCATCACTTTCTTCATTCAAACCAACTACTGAATTATTAAAGTCAGCAACAAAATACATAATGTTTGTACGGCCTTGTGGATCTAATGAAACAATGTTATCCAAAGGTTTGTGTCTCTCTGAGGAACACGCTTTGTGTGTTCCTGGCAGGGAGCCACGGGTCCTCTTTTAACATGGTTTTAATATTACATTCTAACATTTCTGATTTTACCAGACTCCACAGAGACCCGGTGGCTGGAAAACTTGGATTGCCTTCTATTTTTGGAGCTCACCAAAATGACCTCTAATTTCACTGTTTTATCAAAGTACCAGAATGTACTGTGGGCGGGAGGAGTGAGAGAGAGAGAGAGAGAGAGAGAGAGAGAGAGAGAGAGAGAGAGATTGAGAGGGAGGAGGCAGGGAGAAAATTGAGACGAAAAAAGAAGTATATCTGAATTACTGTACTGCTTTGAAAAAAATCTACCACCACCACCATAAGTAATGCAACACCAAATGGCTTTCGCAACAGATGTCAAATCGCATTCCCGTGGCTGTGTGCAGATGCAGTTAAAACAAGCTTGTCAATTATAGCTGAGATGATTAAAGTATTTTTGAAATCTGCAGAACTGAGTGGTGGACCACAAAGAGGCGTTGGTGGAAACTTCTCCATATGGAGGCCATGTGCACGTGGGTTATGCACTCTAAATCATGACAAACAATTTCATTAAATAGAGTCATTGTTTCGTACTAAGCTCCACATGTGCACAGATTGTTTAGTTTGAACACAATGCCCCCAAACACACCGAAGATGGATTTTCAATATACAATAGTTTGTAGAAATTCTAGATAATGCCTTGCAACTGAATGGCAGATGAGTTATTGTAGCCAATATCGGAATAGTCCCCTTCCTGCAGCTGCAGCAGACAGTACAAGGCCCTTGTCATTGTCCACGAGTTAGGTGCAAGAAAAAGAAAAATAGTGAAATTAAACATAAATCAAATTCCGTTCACAGGGCCTGGAGAGTTCAGCTGCTCTGCAGGAAGTTTCAGAAATATTTCTTTGATTCTGCACCTGGGTGCCCATAATTCAGTTCTCCTCCTCGAGTCTCTCCATGGTAGGAATTCACAAACACAGCTCGCTCTTTTATGATTTTCTGAAGAGGGGGTTGCAAAAGAAGTGAGCCATGTGGAGGAGGGAGGGAGTCGTTCAGTTTATCAGAATACCAACGACTGAGCTTTCTACCTTTACTTCACCAGAGTATTCCATATATTCCTGGCACACGATTTCCACAACATTTGTGTGGCTGTGTACCATGCAGATACTGGAGACCAAACACCAAACCCCCCCCCCCCGCCTCACACACACACACATATAAAACTCTCCTTGCCTTCTACCTCTTCTCTGTCTGCAGAACTTGTCAGATGCTGTTAATTATATGACGTGGGTGGTTAGATGAAGCTTATGTAATTATCCTCCTTTGCATTCAGAAGACAGATTTGAATGGGGTTTGGAGAAGTTCATCAAAAGGACCTTTTTAAACAGTCACGTGTGTTTTGAAAATAGCGGTGGCTCTGGTGGGTCTGCTGCTGGCTGTCTTTATGTTCTTTGGCTATGTGTGTGTAGTCAGTATTGTCTATGGATTTTTATATGGAGGGCTCAGCTGTTTTTTGAAAGTTATAAAGGAATGATAATTAACCAGCAGAGTGGCCTGGGAATCTCTCTGGGAATCTATTGTCAGCAAATGCTCTTTTTTTCTCAGCAACACTGTCCACGCCGCAGTATTATGTTAGAAAACATTTTCTGTCTGATGTAGGAGGAGCCATGAGGAACTATGTAGCCATGTCACTTTTATCCCACCGAAAGAATTGGTCCCCATGATGGAAAAGGTTCAAAACAAGCCCCAAAATCCCACCTAGCGGGTCATCTTCCCCGTTATCTAATATGATCTAATCTCCAGGTTTTTCCTCCTCTGGCAGGGGACACATGGGCAGACAGCTAAACATGTCAGAGATATTGGATGTGTTATGGTGGTGTTTGCTAGAGGTGTCTTCCTCAACTTTGCCTGGGACTCTGATGAGCTGAGGGACCGTTATTCCCCAGGTGATTCTGCCCGAGATTAACTCGGATGATTCCCACCGTGTCATTTCCTTGTGTGTGTGAATTGGTGAGTTTTTGTGTGTGTGTGTGTGTGTGTGTGTGTGTGTGTGTGTGTGCTTGTTTTGTGGGAGATATTGTTGCTTTTCGTGGTTCAAAATTACTCTTAAGATTCGGTGTTTCTCCTTTTTCTTCAAAGTAGCAATGAAAAGTTTAAGGTGAGACGGCAATTGTACTAAAATAAAGATGCAACAGTATAATATTCTATCAGGAAAACAGCGTTTGAAATGTCGCCTTGAATCTCTCGTCTCAATTATCTGTTGAATGGAGTTGCCAATTTCATGTTTATATGAGGGATGCCTACAAATTGCGGAGGGTACGAGTAGTTCATTTCACACTTCCATTTAAAAAAAATAAAAGCACCACCCTCATACTTTAGGAAGCTGAAATGAATCTAAATTCCCCCCTAAATTAGTGGGAGGCTAAAAGAAGGCCAACAAGCTCTCAACTGAAGCATCGTTCTAACTCGTTTTATTTCTCAAACCAAAAAAATTGAGTAAAAATTCATGGAGAGACATTTTAAAAGCTTTGAAATTAAAACAATTGTTAAATCCAGAAGGAAATTGACTGAAGTCTTTGCAATACAATCAGGCTGAGTCATAGGGCAACTACAAAGAATAGTGAACGGTAGCATAAACAGATCATAATTAATGTTGCTTAATTATTCAAAGAAACCTGCAGGCTGAATAACAAGATAGCCTGTTATACATGTTTATATCATGTTTCTATGTTGGAAACATGATATTCCACATAAATGAGCCTTTAATCCTTTTCTCAGAATCATTTATATTGTGCACTTTATCTCTTCTGTTGGCTGCGTTTCGTTCACACTGCCCAATTACAAGCAAACAGGGGCTTCTAAACAAAAGCAGCTTGTTAGCTGGACAGCGTTTTGGTACCTGTCATCCTGCCAGGTGATGATTGGAACAGATCCGATTCTAGTCCCCTTAACTTCAGCTAAGCTTGATGGACCTGTCTGAGCTCTTTGCTGTAATTTACCTCCCCTGAGAGTAAACTCTTCGGAGTTTGAATACATGCTTGGTGTGATTGCTTCACTGCGATTCAAGCATAAAGATGAACCCCCCCTGCAGCTTCAGAGCGATAGACTTTTCCTCTGAGCCTCTGATGGATGGCTAGCATTATTTTTTATCACTGTAACATAATCAGCCTGCGTGGCCTCGGTCTGTGTGGTGCGTAAGCTGTGTTAACATAACGACAAATACAACCAAGTAATCTATCAGGTGAAATTGGAGGTGAAAGATCATTTACTGTATTAAATATGCACGACTTATTGGGGATCTGCAGCACACAAGCATCAATCAAGTCGCACACAAGCAGGAGAGTGTTACCTGACGATAACGCTCGCTAAATTATTCTAATATCAGAATATTGATAATGAAGAGGATTGGATCAAAACTACTAAATTGTGTTTTGGAACTTTTCTTTGATTTTTATCTTGTAGACTTTATTGTTTCTGAAAGTGAAAAACTTTTTTTTGATAAGCTTCTCAAGATGCATGAAAATACATGTGGGTCATAACACCCACAATTAGGCTAATTTAAAATTCTCTCCCCTGCCTCTAAAGCTTAGAAGGTATAACTAGAGGGCTCTAACAAATAAATTATGAAATGCCTGCAGTTTTTTGATAGAGATAAAGCAGATACAATATTAAATCCTTCCCAAATTAGTGGCGGATGTATAATTCAGTAGGTGATGAACATCAGCTGGGCGGAAAGCAGGCACTAATGAGATGTGGGCAAACTGCATCTGAGGTAACTGCCCTCCTCCGTCTCTCTTTGTCCCTCTTTCTATCTCGCTCTGTCTTCTCCTCTGCCTTTAATGTCTGCCTCTCTCTCTCTCTCTCTCTTGAGTTTTTGGCTGAATCAACTCCCGCACAACACCCATAAACACAGATTTGCTGTAGGCCTTGCGCGCGGAACAGAACGGGATGCTGAACACATGGCAGAGCACAACAAAGACAGACAGTTTCATCAGAAACCGAGCCAAGCTTAGTGCGGCAGACATTCTTTTTTATGAACCCTTGTGTTCTTTTCTATTTCCCAAGTTGTTGCGATATTACCAGATTAACCATCTGAAAGGGACACTCAGAATGATGGTTCAAACATAGTGTTTTTTGATACAGCGCATATAACTGGATACTTTGTAAGGATTCCTTTTCTTTCTGTCTGGAACAGAATCTGTGTCCTGATGGATTTAGGGTGGTGCAAGAGGCTCCATTACATAGTGGAGTCCTTTAGTTTTGCACTTTGTAATGGAACACTGGTTTGCTGAATTTATCATCTGCCCCTACAATAGATGCAACCTTTCCCCGAGTCACATTCTGAGATTAATTTACTATCAGATGATCCTCAGAAAATGATGAATGTGTACTGTGTTTGGGTTTAGCACATATGGTATTATTCTGTTCTTGGCTTTCTACACCTATCAAAGGGTTCGCTCCAATGGTTTCTACGTCCTGATGGATTTCAGGAGGCTCCGTTACATACTGTAGACTTTTGCTGAGTTACAGTACACTACATGGCCAAAAGTATGTAGACACTTGAACATTGCGTCCTTATGTGACAGCAGAACATCTCTTTATTCGCCTCCACTCCAGATTTTCTCCCTACAATATAAAAAAAGCGTTATATATTGTGACGTATCTTTGGAATGGATAGTGACTAAATGAACCTTGTGTTATGTTCAGAACATGTGAGTATATACCTGTCACCTAAAGAAAATCACATTCCCATTGAATTACTCTGCATTTTCAGTTATGTTTCAAGAGAAACACATTTTCTGCAGGATTACGGTTGCAACCGTTTTAAATGTATAAATATCTTTAATTATTTATTTCTCAACATAACGCTGATTCAATTCATGCTCATCGGGTTATAGTTTCCACAAGCAACAATTGTTCTGCTGTAGGTCAACAGCTGCATTATTCTGTGTCCCAATACAAAATAAAATCACAAAAATAAATCTGGATGTAAGACTATGGATATAATATCCATAAATAAACTCATGGACCAGGAATCTGAGGTAATATTGCCTCTGCTGATCCGGCTGCTTAAAGGGTAACTGCAGTTTATTACATCTTGGGTGTTATTTATTTACATTCATTTACATTCATTTATCAGTTATGATAACATTATACTCATAAAAGCATGAAACAGCCAGAATATCTTTATCACTTTGGAGGGAGGGCACCCAAAATATTGCTGAAAACGTCTTATACGTTAAATAAATATTTGCTCAGCTACAAACACATTTGATTAGATATTAGTCAGTAAACTATAACGGATGGATAATACAACGGTTTTAACAATGTTTCCATGTTCTTGTAATGCACCCGAAGTTATCCTTTAATTAGGAGTATGTTTATGTTTAGAGTTTATATAAAAGGTAATTATCTAATATGGATTAACGCCTTCACTTTGGTACATTTGTTCTTGTGAGAGCAGAAACTTAGCACTAAATAAATCCTTCTTTTCTCATTGACCCTTCATCTTAAATACACACAAATGTATTACAAACAAGACGTCTCAAACCTTCATTATTAATCATATTTGCTCGTCGTGCACTGTGGGCTTTGTGCAGATTGTGTGCTTGTATGAAAAAATAAATTTGAGGGAACTGGGAAGCTTTTAAAGCTGTTATCAACTTGTCATCCTCTTTGCTCTTGCCAGGCAGATTTTTGCTCACAAAATAAAATCTCTGAGTGCGAAAAGTTCATCCGCGGCCAACTCCTCTCGGCCAACAAGCTTGTTGACTGTGGACATGTCAGCCGGGGGGGGGGGCTTCGGTCTCTCAGCTCTGTAGGACATGTTGACTCGTTGTTCACAGCGCTCTCAGCGATGGAGCTGAAGAAGTGACACTTGGATTTGTTAGAAATTCAATTAAAAACTACTATCAACATAAACATTACATTATTGAAAGAATATGATATTGGATTTTAGCTTTAAATGTAGTTTTAGCACATTACGCGTCCACAGGTTCTCTTCCTCTGCAAAGTGCCTGATAATAAGAGAATAAGAATAATTTCTAAGATGCATACAATCTGTAAAAATAGCCCCTGAAACCCCCCCCGTGGAGGCTGCCCATGCACCGCAGGGAAATATATTAACAATTAACTTTAGCAACTGTTGCAGAAATTATCACCTTAGGGGACCATATGGTTCTACGTGGCAGAGGCAGATGTGGAGCTTAACACCGTGCATTTACTCAAGTACTGTACTTAGATTAATATTTAAGTACCTCTACTTTGCTCAAGTATTTCCATATTCAGCAACTTTAGGTTTGTACTCCCACAGTTGTACTGCTGTCTGATGCAAATATCCACATGTCTTACTTCACTTTGTGAGTATATAGTTATCATTATATGCTGTTATATAGAATACAGTGCATTCAAAAGTCTGGATGTTTAACACATGTTAGAAAAGAGAGCATTTGTCATGTGTACAGTTTTATTTGTTGTGCAGTTAATAGTTAGTCTATCAAGACACAACCCTACCAGAGCAAATCCCTGTGTTTTAATCCACATTTATTCCTAAAGAAAGGATTTGGATTCTCCTTCAATGTGAAGTATGAATCATTGAATTAGCTTTTAAACACCGTCAGCTAAAACAGAATGCATCTTGTGGCACATTGAGGTTTAATGGAAACAATATTAATCTATGTTCTCCACGAGACTGTCTGTCAACACAAATACATTGCATCAAAAGTGAAATGCAAATACAAACAGATGCATTTACTGCCTTCACGTTTGAATGAATATGCAATATTCTATAAGACAACATTTGTTGGCTTGTGACCCTTTAGTTAGGGCCTCTTGTCACGTTTCAGATGTCTGAATTCTTAATAGTTCCAAGCAAAGATGTGACATTTAATATATAAAAAAAAAGCTCAAACTGGAGAAGAATGAATACAAATGAGCGCAGCAGAACATCGTCCTTTCTTCTTTCATAGCCCGTTCACAACCCCTCAGATTCATCTTGGGACCCTTTGAAGAAGGCCTGACTGAAGATACAATAAGAACATGTTTCTTACGCATTGATGCCTCAGTATTAACGATCTAAAAATATATCGTCAACTGAGGGTGAACAAGGTCTATCTGCACTTTGACGAGTTTTGAGAAAAACGCATTTGAAAGTTCAACAGTTCATAATGTGGACAATATTAAACCAACTCCAACCCATGTTGACACATCACATGCTGCACACTAGCTAGTGAAGTTAACACTGTTCAGCCAATTCAGTGCATTATGGGTAGAAACTAAACTCATTGTGCAGATAGACCTTTGTGGTTCTATTGTTGGAACACCAGAGTCCCAAGTCTCTCTGACATTTCCCCCCCCCCCCCCGAAGATTCAACCCTCACTGTATTTTATGCAACTTAGCTTCATTTTAAGCTCTAAAGATGTTTACACAAGTTCCACGTGGCAGGAAACTTAAAAGTGAAAATTATATTTGTTAATAAATCTGAATGTTTAAGACTTTTAATTAAACTACTAATGATCTTAACTTGAACTACTGATGATCTTAACTTGAACTACTGATGATCTTAACTTGAACTACTAATGATCTTAACTTGAACTACTGATGATCTTAACTTGAACTACTAATGATCTTAACTTGAACTACTAATGATCTTAACTTGAACTACTGATGATCTTAACTTGAACTACTAATGATCTTAACTTGAACTACTGATGATCTTAACTTGAACTACTAATGATCTTAACTTGAACTACTGATGATCTTAACTTGAACTACTGATGATCTTAACTTGAACTACTAATGATCTTAACTTGAACTACTAATGATCTTAACTTGAACTACTAATGATCTTAACTTGAACTACTAATGATCTTAACTTGAACTACTAATGATCTTAACTTGAACTACTAATGATCTTAACTTGAACTACTAATGATCTTAACTTGAACTACTAATGATCTTAACTTGAACTACTAATGATCTTAACTTGAACTACTAATGATCTTAACTTGAACTACTGATGATCTTAACTTGAACTACTAATGATCTTAACTTGAACTACTAATGATCTTAACTTGAACTACTAATGATCTTAACTTGAACTACTAATGATCTTAACTTGAACTACTAATGATCTTAACTTGAACTACTAATGATCTTAACTTGAACTACTAATGATCTTAACTTGAACTATCTACTAGATTACATATAAAACAGTCGGCAGCAAAACGTTCTGAATAAATTCTTCCTGTGCTTAAAATGATCACGTGATTAATTTCCCGCCCTGCTATTGGTTGTCAGCAGAGAGACCTTTGTGATACTAACATGATGCTTGAACATGTGGAGATAGACCTTTGTAGATCTCACTGACTCAGCAAATATCTACAAGATCTGCATAAATGAGTGATGCAGATAGACCCTGTTCACTTTAAAGCCCTTTGAGACATAGACCTCACATCTGTCCAATGTAGACCTTGTTAACCCTCAGTTGACAACATGTCATAACACTGACAGGAGGCCGTTTTTCTTTTCTTTTATTAAAGCATTAATTCCTAATTGGGTTAATAAATAAAACAGATGCAGTATAAATGTTATCAGTGAGTTGTTTGCTGTCTCGGATACTGAAGACCATCTTGGATGCGATGCTTTCTGTATCAATAACATCTCAAACAGACATCACTACATGTAGATACTTCCCTTCTGGCATTCTTGAGGAATGTTAGAGATAAAAGTTGCTTCTTTTATTCAGCTGCAGCTGTGCAATACAGCAATGCACGGAACAACTCTGGTTTTATTCTTGCAAATAAGAAGCTGTGAATAGTTTGAGTCCTCAGCGGCTGCTGGATGAAGACGTATAAACTCTTTCCTCCTATTGTTCATGGTGACTTTTAAAAGTCCCCAACTGTCCAGATCAGAAACTGTCCTCAAACTGAAAGGTCGCAGGTTTTCATCATTCCTACAGACGATATGCTCGCCAAACAGCCCGCTGCATCCCGTCAGTGTCCTTGAATAAGGCTCAGAACCCCTGCCTGCTCACTCACTGTGAGCCACTTGGAATATGAGCGTCAGCTATGCAAATGCGAACCATTTTTCATTCAAATCAGATTCAGCAAAAATGATGAAATTGTACCTTGCAGTGGCAATATTTGTTGAGGCTATTATTAGGACCTAAACAAACACTGCTAAAACTCTTCTCTGCTCAACAATAGAATTTACATGATGTACTTATTGTCTGAAAACGGCAACAAGTAGAGTTTTTGTTAATTGATGAGATTATAATTATCCATCTCAATAAATAGTTATTTACACTTATTGGATTTTTTTTCCCACGCAGATGTTTTGCCATTAGAACATCGAGACATCTAATTGCTCTGTGTTTAGATTTGAAATGAGCGAGATACATCACAGAGTGCCTTGTTGAGTGCTTCAGCTTATCAGAGAACTGCCTGCCTGGTTTATTGCAATGCATTCCCTCACCATCCATCACCTTTTAGCACCACTGATTATCCTGGTAAAAGATAATTACACGGCACAGCGCTACATTTCAGAGGGGAACACTAACAGTTATCTGACCACCTGAGCAACAACTCTTGGAGGAGAGAGTGAAACAAGTCTGCAGCTCTGACCTCGACATTATCACTGGGTGCACATTCATATGTATGTGTGTGACTACACGCTGCCGAGATCTTGCAAATCCAGTATCTGAGTTTATATTCAGGTCAGCGTATCCAAAGATTTTTGCACATACTGTTCTTCCCCCCCCCCCACACACACACACACACTTATTTTTATAGGCGTCTAAACAGCTACTCTGCTAAACTGTTACCACCGGTCTGCTGTTAGCTACCGTTAGGCCTATTACCTGCTATGAGCAAGCTAACCTTTAAAACAAAAATACACAAATGAAAAGCAGGACAGGGCACATACACAAAGAGGCCTCTTCTTCAAGTTTTCTCTTAAGTTTACCACCAATAAAATGTACTGAAACAAATACGTGACACAAAGAGGCAGTTTACTACCTTGGCCAGTAAAAATAATGCTTGGCTAGCGAGTCAAAAGTTTATTTCGGACACTGCGCACAGCTGTAGGCTACAGTCCTTTGTCATCGGACTCAGTCCCCCAAAGCTTTACTTCACCTTTACACAGTGACTAAAATTCAGTTTTATTTTTTAGCTTTCGCTGAAAACAAATCGTAGTGTGTGCTAACGTGAGGCTGTTTTGTGTGTGTTGGGTGTTTGCGGGTATATGTATGTGTGTAATTATCGACTCTCTCTCAGTGGTGGTGGTCTTGTCTCATTACCGTCGTGGCGGGGTGTCAGTGCTTTCAGTGAACAGCATGATGTCTCCTGCATCCCAGCCTCTTGAGCCGAGGACATGGACACAGAGGTGTCCAGTCATCTCCAGCACCCCCCTCCTAAGCTCCTGCCACAACTGTACCTGAAAACCTGCTGCTAACTTGCTGCTAATGGGGAGCCCCTATGTGCAAATAAGGTCCTATTTTACCTCAGATACAGAGAGTGATGCATTCACTTGGCCAGAGCTATTATTCCCAATGCCTATAATTCTCTCACTCGCGCCAGGCATTGTTTTCACCCCCTCTCCCTCTTCGTCTCTCCTCTTCCCTTGCGCTGTGTGACGTGGTCCTACTCTCCTCAGACAGAGGGAGTTGTTATCTCCAGTAGATAATAATAACACCAATCTAAAGGAGATTTTTTGTGTTAGATAAAAAACAGAGTGGCTCCCGAATACGACTGCCTGCCAGCTTAGGTTGTACGGTGTTACAGTCGAGTTAGAGCTGTTTGGGAAGATGTGCTTCAAACTACTGATGCTGCATCAGGGAACTGGAAGTGTGCCCTCGGGTGTGGTTTCAGAGAACCTGATCTCACCTCCCGATCACATCTGGCACCTCGAGCCAGGCTACGGAGGTGTCTGTACTTGCTCAGTGGTAATTGCTAATGGTAATTACCAACCTTTTCCATGAAGCAGGAGGCTTATATAAATAAATGACTGGTGAAACGGCATGGCAATTTCCCAGCAGTACCCCGTATCTCTAACGTCGTCCTTCACCTTAATTCCACCACTGGGACCTTGACTAGGTCTCAGGTTCTCTGGCCCGCAGACTGCACCTATTATCTTCAACAGCTGAGGCTATTAACCAATGCACTCATGTGCTGTATGTTGGCGCTCTTAATAGTTTGGCCTGGAAAGTCAGTTCTCCTCAGTTCCCAAGTCTCTCTCCCCATCATTTACTACAAAGCCCCACGCAGGACGTTACCTCCTGACCCTTTTGAAACTCTTTCAGAAGCTGTGTCTCTCGAGTTGGTTCTTTGAGCCTTGATACTACACTCCCACCAGCGATAGTCAATCTGCTGAGATTGAGGACTCCTCTCCGCATGACTGTTTCTCCCCCCGGCACTCTCACCAAGGCCACCTGCAATGCACTGGCAGAAAAATGGCTGAAATGGCTGCAGTGAGATTTGCCTCCAGTGCAATCCTCTCAACATCTAAGTTGGAGGCAAGTTGACTTCTTAAGACCAGAGGGGCAGTGAGAGCGGTGGAGAAGAAGAGACAGAGGGAGAGGGAATGTAAGGTGGGAGAAAACAGTATGTGATAGTGAGTGAACTGAAGTCTTCCCTAATTAGGCACTGGGGCTTCATTCAGCACATTTATACCCTAATAAAGCATGGAGAGTATGTGGTGCACTGTGATTAAACAGACGTTTGCTTTAATACATGGTGGCTGGAACAGTACGTGGGGGCTGGTTTTGGAGATGTGCCACAGACATGAACAGCCTCTGCTCATCTTCTGGACTAATTATCCCAATGTTCTCGTCTTCATGATTTTAGCGCTCAGCAGACAGCAGGACGGGGCCTAAGCAAGCCAAGGCAGCCGCAGAAATTGTCAAAATCATTTAATCCATCTCCCGAGCATGCTAATGTAATTGCTTTTTGATTAATTGCGCCGGTGGAAGAAAAAAAAGAAGCTCGCTGTTGTTGTTGTTGTTGTCAGATAATAGTTCAATGAGATTCCTCAAAGTGATTGGTTGTAAACAGATCCCTTCATTTTAGCTCTTAATGAAAGACTGCTTTTGAAATCTTTATGAAATGTCAGTTTCAATAATTATGTTCTGAAGTTCATCCAAACGGTTTTGACCTGGTTTTTGACCCCTTCATCATAACTCAAAATGTCATAGAATGGAAATTTACACAAAAAAAAGACTGAGGACATGTTGACATTTTGACAAAGAACAAGTGTAAATTATAAAATGAATGATGGCTGCATTATTTTTCACTGCTTTGGTTTCAGGGTCCTGGCATTGTGCGTGCCGGCTCACTGTCACACTGTCATGGCTGTCACACTCCAACAGAAGAGCCATCTTATGTTTGGAGTAACACCTGTTCTTTTCCTATGTCAAAATGTCTGTTGTGAAAAAAGGTCCACTGTTCTGGTGGTTTTAACCCATTTGATTCAAATCATGTATACTTTGAATCCCAGATAACCAAACCACGCGGCTGTGTTTTCTTTGCCGGTTGTAAATCTCTACTTGGAGACTTTTGGAATTAGCTTGAGTCGTGTAATCCATCACAGTGAAAATGAAGGCGGCATTCATTTGTGTGAAAATGACATTATTTTCCGCTAGTAAATGTGCTTGTGCCAAGATTTAGGAGCATTGCACTCTTATGTTCAATAATAATCAAACATTTTTTGCTGTGCAAAAAATATATATATTGTTTTTATTTTTTTTAAATATGTATTTTTTATAAAAAGAAAATATATATTTTGTTTGACTATATCTACAAACAATTTTGCGACCCCCCCTCCAGTATGTCCACAGATCTCCTGGGGGTCGCAGACCCCCTGTTGAAGACCTATGTACTAACGCATTCATGTTTATTTTTGACATTCCAACATATTTCTCAACATTTCCACTTAATTCTTGAAATGCACAAAAAAGATTCTTCCTCCTCTGATATATTTGTTCTCATGTTTGGCGCTGATACTGAAAGTTTGACCTTATTCCTGACATTTCCACTTTATTCTTGAAATGCAAAACAGAAAGAATCTTCCTCCTCTCATTGTTTTCCCTTTTACTCTTTACTAACATTTTGAGTGCATTCTTTTTTTGATTTCTAGATTACCTTGTTTCTTGGTGGGATTATGTTATAGCAATATTACCATATCTCTGCAATTAATTTGGTGAGAACAATGTTATCCTAACTGATAGAAATGATGGCCGAAGCTCTGAAAATAAGATCTGGATTGTTACAAACCGGAATTCTCCTTCGGGCATATAACTTAATTAATTCCTGATATAAGTGAAGCATTCAAAACATATCTCTCCACACTGGCACTCTCAGACCTTAAGACTGAACTGTTTTTTGAACACATTTTAGTGGCGCAACAAAGTGGCACTGCAGTGTCCGTGGGTTCTTTCACATTCAAACTCACCGACAGTTCTGCACTCTGCTGAGGTTTAGAAGTGGAGATGTTGGCAGTATCTGCTTGCGTTTATGCAAGCACAAGGAAGAGGGAGAGGCAGGAGGGAGGGACTGCACATGGAGTAACTGTGCCTCTGACAGACAGGGTTGAGGCTAGTCTCCGCTTCTTAAAGAGAGCCTGCCTATCTTTTGTAGAGACAGAGACTGCAGGCTACCATAGTCAGATGCAGAGCTCCACCACTAAAGGGAAGTTAATAGCTTGGCCTCCCTCAGACAAAACACAGAGAGAAAAAGAGTGGAGAGAAGGAGGGAGAGGGATGCACTGTGGTATGGGTCCATTAGCATTCCTGCTCTCAACCTGACACTGACAGCTGACACTGACCCAGTGTCCAAGGTGAGCAGGAGACATGGCACAGGAAGCAGAAACCCCCCAGAGGCAAGCACCGTGTGTTTTTATGCTGTTCTCTGTTTCCTTTGTGGTTGCAGTTGAGCGGATTCTAAATGTCACATTTCTGTGACACATGTAGATGACTTTGACCCTGTTACACCCCAGCAGTACCTCTTCTTTGCCACTTAAAGTTTCACGAAGAAAGAATGTATACAAAAATAATACACACCGTCTTATCAGTTGAAAAGAGTGTCTCATATAACCTGATTGATATGCTGTAGATAATTAAGTTTGGGTGTCGGTTGACACATCTAAATGTAGGGTTAGGGTTAGGGTTACTACGGGGTACATGGTACGGGTTTTGGAAATTAAAGTGCAATTTTTAAAAACATTTAGATAGATCCTACTGCCATATTTACCATAACTTTGTGTTGGACAATATCCATCTTGCATTTAGATTTGTCTGTGCTTCAGATACAGGCGTCATGTCTACTTTTGCAATCTTTTCGAATGGAGAAGAAATTTGCTGTTATGCATTCAAAGAGTTTGGCAGCTGATGACGGACATCTGGACCAGAACAGCAGGCAACCTCTACCTAAACAAAAAGCATGCAAATAATTATGTTAGTACACAGATTCATGAGCTCCCCACTGCAAACATATTGTCATTATCTCTCCCTCTCCCTGTGCAACTTTCAGATTTGATTTGAATTAGTGACTCCACCAGTCACACAGCAGGGTGAGAGAAAGCAGGGAGAGTGGGAAAAGTGACAAGTTTTAATTGGTCTTGTCTTGCAGTGCTGAGGTGATTTCAGGAGACATTTTCGTCTCCCTCTGAAATTGAAGGGAAAAAAGCCTAAAATGTTGAGGACTCTAGAAACCAGAGAGTTCTTTGGCACGGCACTGACCCTTCTCTGCTCACTCTTTGAAACAAAGAATGGATGCATTTCTTGCACTTTTATTCTTATAAATGATCGAGGTTTCTTCATGATCACAAAATCTTGGCTGTCACCAAATGACCACGTTCTATTACTCACAGCTAGCCCTCCTGGTTACTGTCTTTAGAACCAGCCCAGACTAACAAGCAGGGCCAGTTGGGTGGCCATTGTATATAAAGAAAGCTACAAATGCTCCAGTAATGATCTAGGGCTGTTTTACATTTCTGAAACCCTTCTTTTACTGATCAAAGAGACATCCCCTTGTCTGTGATTGGTCATATGATCCCACTTTTATCAGTGAATTTGTTGAATTGCTATCCTTAACTCTGCTTAGATTCCATAAGATGCTGAGCCTTGGAGACTTTAACGTCCATGTCTGCTCGGCCCCGAGAGTTCCTAAACCTTAAAGAGTCTTTTCACTTATCACGTGCTCATACTCACTCACAAGGTCATACTCTTGATCTAGTCTACCAGAGATTCCTGATGTCCATGTGTAGATGCCTGGATCAAACGTTGTGTTGCTGTGTGTTTTCTGCAGTCCCCAAAACTATCTAGAACTTTTAAGTCATCCTCTGCTGCTTAATTCAACAATGCATTCAAAATCCCCTCTACTTTCTCCTGGCTCACCTCTTTCTGCAAGTGATCTGTTAAATCATTTTAATAATACATGTTTCTTAATCTTAAACCAATTTGCTTTGTTCAAAACCAAAGTTATTTAGCTTCAGTCCAATCCAAGAATGTTCAACATTGTGAGCTGTGTCAATGATGCTCCCCCGGGGCAGGTATTAGACACCACTGCTGAGAATGGTGAAGAACTTTTTGCCTCTTTTCACTTCTCTAGACTCTCTTAATACTGCTGACAAAGCCCAGTACACTTTCCCTCTCCTCATTTAATCCAATTTCTCCATTTACACTAATGATTATTGTAATGAAAATGCATCTTCAACCTGTCCTTTAGATATTCTCCCTTGTTAAATTTCCCACGGTTGTTTTTAACACGCTGACCTCCTATATTATGCACATTTTATGCTGCTAAATGTTTCCAATCTGGTTTTAGAAAAAAACATCTCTAAACCTCTGTGTCTTCAGCTGGCCATAAATGCATTCTTGTTCTGGATCTAAGCACAGCATTTAATCCCACTGACCATAGTAAACCTGTGAGACCATCTTGTGTATTGGTGGCACTGCTCTGCAATGGTTTAGGTTCTACCTAAAAGGCAGGCGTCTAATCTCTGACCCTCCAAACAACTATCCCAACACTGTCAACCTGCTGAACTGCCTTCAATGCATCCTCAAGTGGATGTCACAACATTTCCTACAGTTAAACACTGATAAGACCCAAATACGTCCCTTCAGCATGCTGAGATCCTCGGGTGCGTCGTTCCTTGTTGTTCAAAGGTCCAGGTACATACTCAAAGGCTCCCAGACTTTAGAATGACCTGACTGAGAAGATCAGGGCTGCAAACTCCATCTCATCTTTAAATCGCTTTTATGTTCATTCATGTTTATGGATATTTTTACTGTCGGTGATTAATAATGCTTTTAGTTTTTTGGCTTTTACTTCATTTGATTCTCTTCAAATATGTTCTGTTGTTATTGCAAAGCACTGACTAACTGTATATGTTTTTAAACATGTCAACATACAAGTTACAAAGTGCTTTCCCAAAGACATTTTAAATGAATAATTCAGAGACATAAATCTAATGCTACATGCATTTTCAAAATTCATGGTTGAGATGTGAATGCCACAGAACAAAATGTTTTAGAATGATTTGAACCACACACATTATTTACACATTGAAAACCAAGCTGGACGAAAGGTGAAAGGTTTAAAACTAAGCTATATTGTGTGATTGTTAGACAGTACAACACATAACTGATTCAGTGTATTATCCACTTCATGAAAGCTTCCACACATTTAGGCCTTGGCCTGTACAAATTCCTTGACCCACAGTGAGTAGCAAAATAATGGTGCCTAAAGAAACACAAATGTCCTTAACAGAGTTACAACTTCCCACGCTGTTGGATTGTCAGGAGATTTATTCATTATGGGGTATAGAGACGAGATTGAGCTAATAGCTGATCTCTAGCGGTGTCTTGTAAGGTAGACATAACAGCACACCCTGTTTAGGTCGTTTGCGAGGCAGCTTATTGTTACCCATATTTGCATTTGTTGTTAAAGGGCGCCCCTAGAGGCTGACATTTTGAAAGTCACCGAACTATGCTGTCGTTTTTTTGTGAGGCCGTTGGCAAACAATATGTTGTCAAAGAATTAAGAGTTTTTGCAACCGAAGAAAATCCAGCTATCGTCTCTGAGCTGCGATGAACATTGCAATGATGGGTGGTTGTTTGTCTGCTTGTGTGAGGACGAGTGAGTGCGTCGTATTTGTATTCACTCTCAGGAAGTTGAACTATCTGACTAGTATGTTGCAAGAAAGCGGTTGGCAGATGTGTTGAGGTCGATCACAAGTCTCGCACAACACTCCCCGCAGTCATTTTCTAGCACTCTGGAAAAGTCTGCTATTTTGGAATAAAGGTTCTTTCTGCAATTCTGAGCGGCAATCAATAGAATTTGATGCCACATGTGTCAGTGACGCAATTAAGTGTGTGTTTCGAGTGACTGTAATTTGTGGTATGTATCAACAGGCGACTTCCAAAAGTTAACTCTGAAGTTCAGGGCTTTTAAGGCCGCAGCTCTTGCTTTCACTGATCAGTAACCTTGATGTAGTTCTTTTTCAAATGCCTAAGGTCAAATGATAGAATACTGCAAAGAAAAACACACATCGGTGTGTTATACCAAAGTTAACTGGGATTGCAGAAGGTTACAGAAATAATGCAAATTACACCGTGACTTACATGTATGATGAAGACATTCCTCACCCTTGATCCCGTATGTGGAGGACACTAAATGAAGTTGGATTTAAATTGACAGGTTTGCTTTGTTACTATTTCCCAAGCACAGAATAAAAGTTTAGCTTTTTATCTTCTCTCTTTCCTCAACACTTCCAATAATTGCTAGAGCCATATATGTATCAGAGAGCCAAAGAGTGATAGGCAGTGGTGTAATAAGGTTATAAAAGAAGAGTGCTTTGACAAGGGCCACTGCTGCCTCTCCAGGAGGTCTCTGACTCCATCATTGCCCATATCTCACCTTTTGAAAAGTATGAAACGTGATCTTCGCTTTATTATCTGAGAACATCCTGTGTTTCAGGTGGTATGATAATGTGAAGGTACTGACAGGACTGAAATAAAGTGGTTCTGCAGAAGAATGTGCAGAGCTCCTCATTAGACCACTTAGCACTTCATGCTACGTCTTTGAAAACCTTGTCTCTCATCCCCCCGATGCATAAAATTTATGTATACAGAACAAGTCCAGCATTGACCCTGACTCTTAATTTCAAAGTACCATATCGCAGTGTTTCATAAATTAGCATAATAGTCTTCTAAGTCTACAGCACGAAGGATTATTTGATAGAACACGCGCAGTATATGATGTCTTGTCTGTTCACATCAAATCACACATTACTCCTGTATACCCTGCAGCCCCGTACATTAACATTTTTATGTGTGTTTCTCTCTTTTGATCAAATGCTGTTGTCAAAGGACTGGACAGGTGACCCCTGGGCAACGTGAGTGTAAATCTCTTTTGGGGTTGCGTGATTTTACCTGGCAAGGTGTTGTCTCTCTCCATTAGCCATGCAACCAATCACCAGTAATTCAAACGTATTACTGCGAGGTCTGAGCTTTTTCAGCCCTAAGAGCTTTTGCGATACAGATCACTATTATCAAGAAAAAGCATGTTTGTTGTTTTTCCCTTTCATAACCTTAAGTTACAATAACAATAATGTATCTCCACTCAAGATATTAAGTATGATCGGGAGTAGTGTGTAGTTGTGTGGAGAGTACACACAATGCTTGAGTGCTTGGACAAAGGATGGGTGATGGACAGGTTTGAGTACATGAAGAAAAAAAAGAAAAATATATATTACATTATCCAAAGAATGGAAAAATATTCGATTTTTTATTTATTCAAGAAAAAGTTTAGATCTTAATTTGAGAGCATTTTAGAGGGAAGTCATCACTCATAACCTGTGTCTCTCCTGAATTTATATCTACAAGAAGGCAGAGCTGTTTTTAATTAATCTACCGAGTTTACGGCTCCAGCTGTTTGTTCTGCCCGTGCATGTGAGTTTTCCTTACTTTATTTATCTTTTCACTAAGTGGGACCTCCCTGTGCTCACTCGTTCTCCTTCATTTCCTTCACCCTGCATATTCAGTCACTGGCTTTGTGATGCGTCGTCGCACATTTCTTCATATTTAAATTGACAACAGTGAGGTGCTTTTAACACCGTCAGATCACTTCATGATTTGCGCTGGGATTTCTTCTCCGGAATGTTTTGAGAGTTTGTAAACAACACATTTTCGGGGTTAGGTGGTAATTATGACAGCGGTGGCCTCCGTTAAATAGACAACTTCTTTAGCGGTGGCTTGAGTGTCTCATTTACAGTTTGCATTGTATCCAATCATGAATGTAGTTCAGTTAAAAGGATAATAATTGAATCCTTTTGTATTATGAAAAGTACTATATGTTCTCAGAGACAGAGAACTCAATAGGCCAACAACAACAGCTCCTCTTTTCTCCTTCAAATGCAGCAAATTTGCCTGATTGGCAGGATTTTTGTAATTGTTTAGTGACTCCAGCAAATCAGCACCAAAAGCAGTTGTGACTGCTGACTGGAGTTAATCTAAAACTGCCAGTAAACAAGCACATCATTCATGACAAACTGCACCAGTCTGGTGTCAAAACGACTCGCTCGGGATTAAGACTGCAGTCTCTCATGTCGCAAACTTCTACTCTGCCAGCTGAACTAATGCAAAGAAATGTGCAGAATGAGACTCAAAGTCATTAACGCTGTCTCCTGAAACAGCACGTACATAGTGATGGATTGTAAAACGTCTGGGAAAAGACGGAGTGACTACAGTTGCTAGTCACAACAATAAGGCTGGAGATTTGACAAAATGTTTTAATTAAAATCTAAATCCAAGCACTAAAATCATATCTTACCACGTCTGCATGAATCATCTGTGACCATATATGTCAGGTCACTCTCCTACAATCAAACAATGGTGATAACACTACATAATAATACATTAGAACTCGAGAGGTGAGACAGTTTTAGAAGCGATGCGTCTGGTAAAGTTCTCACAAATTCATAAATTCGGAACTAGTAATTCAAAGGGAGATCTGTTTCGGATACAGAATGTTTTAAGCCCTTTAGCATGTCCGAATTGTCTCATCAGAATGTCAGACACAGATTTGGTTAAGACAATTAGCAAAACAACAGGAACATCATGCATTTGCACATCACTGATTAAGTTCTTTGGAATATTTAGCAACTGGAAACAGCAGAGCAAGTTGGATATGAAAGTAGCGTGCATCTTTAGATTGGCTCATAATAACCCCATGATGTTTAAAATCATGAGCGTATGTTTTAAACCAAGGTCAGACACCTTTGGATGGAACAGATGGTTTCTGCCACAAACACGCTACATGATACAGTCTAATTGGCAGTTACATATTATGTATTGGCCATTTACTGAATTGGTCAATTAGGTTAATAGGTTACTTCACTGTTTACTCTGATTTACAAACCTGCAACTCATGAGCACCTGTCTAATTCCAGGTAATAACAATCACCCATCACACGGATGGTTAAAGAATATATAATAATTCACCTAGAAAACTCTACAGACTCTTGTATAGTGGCTGCAGTTTCCCCTCCTTGAACACTTGTCTTTCATCATGTTTCATTTCAAAGGATAACCTGTCTTAATGTGCATTCTATAAAGACTCATGTCACACTAGCCCCCAGAAAACGTTTTAGGAACCAGACCCACACTCTTTTTGGAATGTCAATGTGCATCCGCCATCATGGAAAGAGCTGTTGCAACCTTGACAGCTCAAGGCTAGTTCTATCTTTGAACCTGGGTCCATATGGCGCCTCACTTTCCCTTGACAAGAGCTCTGCCTGTCTCGACGGTGAGCTCCGGATCTCTTGCCATAACAGATAGACAGGAGGCTGCACAATTGGGGGATATGGAGGAGGGGTCCTCGGCGGCGCCGGCGAAGCCCTAGCTGCCACCCGGTGTCATACGCAGCACGATACCCAGCACCTTGTCTTAATGAACACCTCGAGCTGTCACTATGCTCCTCGCGTATCAGAATCCACTTAACTTTGTTTATTTATTCATTATCTCTTGTGTTTCTTGAACGAGGTGGGGCCTGGGAGAGAAGTTGATGCGTCCACAGAGGATCTGAATGGAGGCACTGTTTTGGGCAACAAAAGCGTTGAAGGGTAATGGGCCCACCCACAGGCTGACAGATCTAAAAGGGTGATTAACGAATACCCTAGGGAGGAATGCAACAGGGGGCGAGGGTGTATGTGTGTGCTCGTCGATGCCTTTAGATACGTTCTCTTTGTTTCTATTTCACTCAGTACTTTTATTTGTTTTGCTTTTCAGCTATGACAAACTGTACACATATTTATTCACTTGCTCCTCCAGACGCACATGCAGCAGCCATGCACAAGCAAACAGGGCTGCTTTTTGCTCAGTCATATTGCTTCACACCGGGCTCCCAAGGTAATCTGGATCATTTTGCTCACAAACATGCACATGTTGAGATGCTGACAGGTTGAGCAGTTTCTATCAATCTGATGATGTAGCCCATACATTTTCTCTGCCTGAATGTCCTCCCCTTGAGAGTGAGTGTTCACAAAAGCAGCTAGTCCTCAGATTGTGGCATAAGTTGAGTTTGAAACAAGGAGGCCTATTTTATTGAGCTATATAAAGGCCAGGTTGATGGGGTTCTAAAAATATGGTGGTCTTAAATTTCTAGACATTCTTGGCTCTAATAAAAGGATGCAGCGGCTCATTGTTCTACTTCTTTTTCCTGTGATGTGCTCCGTATGCCTGTCCTGAATTCCAATGGGGGAACATCCTTTCCTTTAACACTTTTCACAACACTTTTTCTCTCCTTATCTCTTAACCTCCCTTTTATTGCAACATCTCCACCAAAGTCCTCAACCCTACAACGCCTCCCATTCGTCACATCTTGCTCTACTCTTCCCAGCAGGCAGTGTGGCGCTATAGACCTCTGGCTTTCCCAATTATAATCACAATCTGAGCATAATCTATCTCGCATGTGATCGAAATCACGCTTGGTCCATAACTTTCCTCTGGCACAAAGTTTATGTGTTTAACACCAGATTGCCAACTTGTTCTGTATACACCAGATGCGCAGAACGATAGAGGATGGTGATGATGATGGATGATAATGACGATGTCAAGGCTGGCAGAGAGTTTCAGACCAACAAGGATATTGGGGTTAAAGCCCAGATGGAAGGGGTTAAATGATTGCTTGCCACCTCCCCCCCTCCTGCTCACTTTGTAAAATGATAAACAAGCATACCCAAGGCAGTAAAGAAATGATCGTCCCCCTGTGATATCAGCAGGATTTCTTCAGTAAGTCATCTGGTTTCATTTATACTCCTCATATTCCCTCAATTTTTACTCTTTCTGTAAATCATCCTCATTCTGTCACATCCATCTGCTGGTTATTAGCTATATTCTGTCATTGTAGGATTAAGGGAAAGAGCTTGAGTGGCTCCAGAAGTCGCCGCAGTAGCAATAACGGCAACAACCGAGGTGTCTTGTTTTCAAATCACTGACCTTCATCAGACATATGCTCCTATGTGTGCGGTGCTAAGAGCGCTGCCGAAAAGCATATGCAGATATGTGACACTTAATGCTCTGCGTCCCAGGCATCTGTCACGGCCACTGGCTTGTGTATTCGCTTGGGAGTTGCCATGTGGGTGCTTTGAGCTGAACACAAGCGCGTTGAATTATTATTCTGCTAATGGTGCGCTGACATGGCGTGGGTCCTCCTTATTCATTTGCATGTTTACGGCCATCAGAGTGCTGTCATGCTAACTGGGGGTCGGCTGTTTGATCACTTCCTATATGATGAACATGAGCAGGATTATTGTGTTTTGATGGGGGAAGAAAGAGGACTTACAAAGACAGACCAGTGACAGAGAGAGGGCGAGACAGAGGAAGACAGAGACCCAACTTTTCTATTCAGTTAACTATGGGAGAAAAATGAAATGCAATTTGTACACTGAAAATTGGCCATTGTCTTCTGGAAGATTGTTCTATTGAAATTATGACATTGAAACGACATTGGCCAGAGTCTGTACACTGTGCAAGGACACAGAAGAAAAGACAAAGCTCACATGAATAGGGACTTCTTTCCATGATTATGGTAAAAAAAAAAAGTAAAAAAAGATGGAGCCTAAATCATAATCTGGCAATAAGCATGAGCATGAAATTCAAAATGAATTGAATGTGGGCTGACTGAATGGCGCTTATTTTGTTTTTCATGTTTTAAAACAATACACACCTCTGATCAACTCAAGTCTTGTTTTCATGCTGATAAACGACAGTCTTTCTTGTGGGCAAGGGGCTCTCCGGGTGGCCCTTGATTGTCTGTTATGATGGCCGCCTCAACGTTCTGCTCCTAAACTGTGTTTTTTGTTGTAATATTTGCACATTTCCAATATGTGCTCATTGACATTTGGATTTCCCAAAGAGTGTCGAGGCAGGATGCCAGTACCCTTTTTTCAGTTCCCTCTGAGCATGAATTTATAAATTGAAAAACCAGGCAAAAATGACCTTAATCCGCTCTCCGTCATTCAGCAGGAAATGTTCATGCTCTGCAGGGACTGGGTTTACAGCCACCATCTGTTGCATTTTTCATTAACAAAATCTATTTCTTCATTTAACCATGCATGCTCAGACAATGCTATGGCTCCCATAACACCCCTAAATCCTGGATTGGAAAAGAATGAAAACACCAACTTGCCATAGAGAACATGTTTTCAGATTAGTGCTGTAATTGTAAGTATAATGCAAGTATATTTATCAAGGATTATGGCTATGACATTTTGTATGTATTCAGGTAACAGGGGACAGCAAATCATTTAATAGAGCTGAGTCAAAATGGACCTGAGAATAACTTTCTATGATGAGTATTGCAGAGAATATTATAATGCCTAACACATAGGGGAGTTCATTATGTCTTGCTCAATGCTACTTGGAGAAGACACACAGCTGATGCAGGCGCTTAAACTTGTGTCTTCTTCGTTATGACAGAACTTCTCTAGCCACACAACCAGTGTATTCCTTTAAAGGTCCTAACACTGAATGTTATTTTTTGTGATAAATGACAGGCAAAGGCAACTACCGATAAAGTTTTGTTTTTACTGTGCACAGTTTATGATATTTTAAGTAGCATATATTCATCTTTTCATGGCTGTGCCAAGTCATGCTGCTGTTGCGAAGTGGCTGCCCAGCCAGCATACATCATGTCACCATTCTCTGATAGGTTTATTGATTTTGCACTCCCCTCAGCACCATCTCTCAAACTTTTCAACACCAGAACTAACTGAGACAGATATTTTCCAACTGTTCAAAATAGATCATTAGCCAATTGGAAAGGATGGACTATAAGCCCTACAGATCTATACAACATATTAGGACAGATGGAAAGAGGAAGAATCCTGACAATGTGCAGCATAAGTCCATGTAGAAAAGAAAGAGCTTGCCTTTTCCCCCTGCACACTTGTAATAAATGCAAGTGAGTAGGAGGGACAACAGCTGGGCAATGCAATGTTTATGGTAAATATATGAGAATAATATCTTGTCTGGGATGATAATAATATGCAGCTGTGCCAGTATCTTCCTTCCCAGCAGTATACCTTCAGGACCACAGACAGAGAGATGATGGACACCCAGAGAAGAGGACCATTGCTGCTTTAAACTGATATGACTATAGGTCTCCATCACTGTGTCAGAGCACATTCATATCACAGGGGACAATCTACCCTCTGGGATTGGCTGTTGTCTCAACGGTTTCTGCCAGCTTCCTTTTTCTGAGGACAAATAGGGCAATAAATCCATCATGGGGGAGGATGAGGCAATACAACATGCAAGAAAGGGAGGGGACTTTTAATGTGCTTTGTTGTCTCAGATGCAATTACAGTGGCCATCATGTGATGCTTTATCTTCCCGTCTCCATGGATTCTGCCCTAGCTCTCTTTCTCTCTCTCACACACACACACACACACACACACACACACACACACACACACACATGAAAAAACTGAAGCATGTAGCATATGTTGCCCAAAAAAATAAATAACATCAAGCAGAGGCCAAAGTGTTGTGTTCATGTTTATCGTAAAAACTTGTTTCAACTTACAGAACCAACAATGTTCTGTACGTTGAAAAAAATAACACCTTGAGCCAAATAAATTATGATAGCACATTCCCAGATCACTTCCCTGAGAGTAATCTATGAGGATTTAAAATTAGGCGGCTATCTATGCATACTAATTGCCAACAGCTTGGGATAAACATATGATTTCAGAATTTTTAATGTAGTTAGTCATTGCCATAACATTTTTTTCCGACTCTACTCCGACTTCAGGCAAGGTCTTTTCTGATCACGTTAATTACTTTAAGGTGAGCAGACAGTGAGGCTAATTAAGAAATATATCTAACTGAACTATGGTCAATGAAAAGCCCAACTCCTACCACTGTGTTCTGACCTAGATCACTAATGCCTCCTATTTAGGAATTACCACATGACAAATATCCAATCAAACCTCCAGAAATTGCCCTTCATCATAGCAGGCTGAACTGTCATCACAGGCATGTTTCCTGTGTGGCTCATGAAGTCACCAGTAATCACAAGAGTTCATGCGAAGTTGTTGATTACCTCAAATTAAATGTCTAGAGGACAGTGAGACCCAACTGTGTCACTCATGGTCAAACAGAAACGCAATAAGAAACAGTGGAAATTATAATCAGTGATATTGGTGGACAGCCAGACCTTGGTAAGCTACTAATCAGTCTCACAGCGTCGAATGTGGCGTTAAAAGTTCCTATTATAAACTTCAATAACTTCAATATTAAAAAAAAACATGTTTTCCATTGGACTCCCTTGTGCAAGTGAAAATCAATACATACTGTGATATCTGGCCAAAGAAATCTAAAACGTACAGCAATAAAACACTGCAGTCTGATACTGGCAATGCAGACTTCCCTTGACCCTTAACACACAGAGTTCTAGAAAGCACCAGCTTCACTAAAAGGATCTAAGACCATTCTATCCATTTAAGGGGTATTGGTTCTGGAATGTATCAGTTTCATTTGATATATTCTGGTTCTGTTAAACATCAATTATGAGACTATGGTTCCAGAACACATCAGTTGTATTTAAAAGTATCTGGTTATGGAACACATCAGTCCTGATTATGAGACTGTGGTTCCAGAAGTTCCATTTAAAAGATTCTGGTTCTAGAACACATCAGCCTCATTTAATGGGTGATGTAAGAAGGTCAAGCACGGATTGATTAAAAAAGACCACACAAGGGCTGGTCCAGCACTAAGTGAAAACGAGACAGAGAGAAATCCGGTCGGTGTGTGTGGGGGCGGGGGATCCAATGGAGAGGTGGGGTGACAAACAATGTTTTTCATGAAAATATGCCATATAGTCTGAGGCGCCTGTGGCCATAAAGGCAACTGAATTATTTATGAGCAACATTTTGGAAACAGCAGTGAGAATTTGTGGAAAGGGTGATGCATGTCCAGTGGCCTTATTCTGTGGCAGTCCTCTAATGCTTTGATAAATGGCTGTTATCTACACCCTTTGGTGTATGACGGCCATCTGCTATGGACTCCTTAAGGGCCAATTGGAGACGTTCAGAAATCTGGGTCAGCTCAGGTGGTTGCATTAGAGGAAAAGGTTGCTGACCGTGAGAAGTCCAGCAATCTTAGTCTGTGTCACGCAGCCATGCTGACCTCCTTATCAGTGCGGACAGAACTCAGTTTTTAGTTTGTACTCGAAGGCTCGCCTCAGAGGGATGGCACAGAATCAGGATAGACTTACCCACTGCACTGCCATTTCTGCACACTCATGTCTTCCGGAGCAAAGCACCACAACCTTTGAAAAGTCAAGTTTACTTTCATGAGCATGGACTGAGAGTTACTGCTCACAGGGAAGAGACATAGTCAGGTGCTTGTGCATGCATATGCATACAGGAAGGCAGGTTGAACTTAATAAAGTCAACAAACAGAACCTAGCTTTGTAAATTATTATATTTTTAATGCTCGCCATTGGAGAGGATTGCAGTTAGATGTTTTGACCTACCAAATGCAGGATAACCTTCATATATCTGCCCAAAGATGCAGAATGATTAAGAGTGTAGTGTTGTAAGATTCATGCTTCCCTCGTGTCCACGGTTGTCAGAGTGTATCCAGGTGGGTGGATTGAGTAGAAACCGGAGGCAGAGAAAGCACTAAATGGTTAAGTAGGTTTGTTTGTTCCTTAGGGGTTCAGGGCCTTTCCTGGACTAAAAGTGATGAGACCACCCGAGCAATTAATCATTCTGGTATTGGCGGGCTGGATACTGTATCCACTCAAGGACAGCTTTGAGATGCATTAGGCCGAGTGCTGCCAATCCCAGGGCACGGTCAGCCCAGGGGGGAGGCACGCATCTCTTGCTAAACCATGCATTTTCCTGGCCTTACTCTCACCTATTTGTATTTGGGTACACCCACACTAGTGGACCCTTCTAAAGATTTGTTACTCTGAGCCGCTTGATCTGTTTGGCTCTGTCAACCTCCTCTGTCGGAGAACAGGAAGCTGATGTGTGTTTACAGCTTCACTCTTCCTCGTATCGACTACGCCGCAAGTGCTTTAATCATCCTTTACAATAAATCTCAATCAATTCAGCACTGAGGATGTGGGACACGTGCAGATGGCATGGACTGATAGTCCTGACACATTGCAACTCAATCAAACAGTGGAACAATAAAGCACCCACCACCACCCCCACCCTTTCTCATAGGACAAGGATCTGTGAAGCGGCACTCTTGCTAATCTATGCTATCATTGTGCCATGTAGTCACAGCTAGTATCATCCTCCTCCATTTTACAAAGTCAAGCCTTGACAACGATATGAGGACTTATTAGTTTAATAGGCAACATAAACAAATCACAACCACTTAGCGGAGCGATCATTTCAGTAGTACTCAGTGGACATCTTCTGAAAGATTCCAAAATTGAGACTGCGGTCGAGGGGATTGGGTTATGGCGTGACGCTGGTAAACAGGTGGCTCTATCGGCGGTTTGCCAATACACGCTGCACCAAATGGAATAAAATGGTGAAACAGATGTTCTGCTGTGCTGTGGCTTGATTTGAGTGGTGCTCACGCTTTTAAAGCCTACTGAAGTATACACTGTCCATTGGCTGACGGGCCTGCTGGAGGACTTAACAGCGGCTGTGAACCTAGTGAGTACTGACTCCTTGCTGGGCATGGTCTGACGAGAGTGTCAAGCAAATGAGAGGAACCTGTGAAGGGGCGAAAAACAGAGAGAGAGACAGAGAAAGCAGACACCCGGTTCTATAGGTAATGCAGTGAAAGAGAGGGAAATGTGAACAGAATGCATTATTGTTGCAGCACTGCGTATGTCAGGGACTTTGGCCTCTGTTGGCTTTGCATTACACTCAAATGTTTAGGTGCCTTTGCAAAATCACTGACCTCCTCCCTCCCAGGCAGTCAAGCAGCATTTAATGGCATTTAGAGAAGTAGTAAATCTGCATTGCGGTGAGTCAGTAATAACACCAGAGATGAGTCAATCTCGGACTAGAAGGTTATCGCGACACTCCTCCTGCAGCGGCCACAGTTGTGGGGAAAAGATTGGATGATCAACTAATAATTGCCATTTTGGTTTTGATATGCTTTTAAGAAAGGAGGAGGAGGAGGAAGTTCACAATGGGGAAGAGGGTCTGAAAGCCTGTAATGACAGCGGCCAGTGCACAGAGAGATGGAGCGGAGGCGGATAGTGTGGATAGCTGTGAAATTGATGCGACCTTGAAAAGATCTGGAGACAGGGAGAGTCTGCCTGGTAATTACAGTGAAAACGTGTGTAACTAACTACCATGTTCAAACCGCCAATGAGCACAGGCTCCCTGACCACGCACCATACTCAATTACAGGGGGGAGAGACGAGGAGAGGGCCAGCAGGAGAGAGGAGAGGGAGGAACCAGGGTCATTTTCCCCTTCGATGACCTTCAGACTAATGCGGCCCAGGAGAGCCAGCTATTTTCTGAATCTCTCTGGAAGATGTCCCCACGCTCTAAGAAATGTTTCTTTTTCTTCTTCTTCAGCACCAAATCTAAGATGCAGGTGGTGAAGGAGAGGGAACTGGGAGAGAGTGAGCAAGATAAAGTGAACATGTCAGCTTGCTTTAAACTAATTAAGAGTAACTTAATTGGATAAAAATGTGTTAATTAATAAATCTGCAACTATTTGTTTAATTCATGTACTATTCTGTTATACATAGATTAAGCAGAACAAAGTGTTTAATTTATGCTTGTGCGGTTTTATATCAAGTCTTTTGTCACTCTAAAGTGCGGCACTTTTCATTTCCGTGACATATTTGCCATGACGCGCTAGTGTTTTCCTGATGGATGCTGATATGCCTTCACACCAGACAAGACAAACTAATGCACATTCATTTTGAGCAGCAAATGAAGTGATTGTGATGTGAAAGTAACCTCCACGAGGCACTCATTTATTTAAAGTCTCAATGATTGGCACACGGGGAGAAACTTTGGAAGTGTTTGCATATAATTAGAGGGATGATGAAATTATTTTCTAATCGCAGGCTCAAAGCTTGTGGCGTGTTAATGAACTTTGCCTCCTAACTTTGAAGCCCCAAACAGATTGTCCATCTGTACGCTGCCATATGCGACTAGAGGCTGCTGCTGCAGAATGAATAAGACCCTGTATGATCACACATGCTGTTTGTAAGAGGACTGTGTTTGTATAGGAACAGCTTTGTTCCAAAATTAGAAATACAGCATCTGAAAAGGGGTGACAATTCCTATTAACTGATGTATTACACAAAGTAAAGAATATAAGGAATATCATTAGCCTGTAATAACATTGGACATTTTGACAGTCTGTAGCCTCTAATTTGTTGAGCTCAAGATAATGAATAATTTACTTAATGAACATGTAGTGTTTAATGTTCCTTTGGTTACACACACACACACTCTACATGCCAGTAATTAGTGTTATGTTGTGCTTATAAAATCCTTGTCACTTCATACTCTAATATTTGTCATTTGATGGATTCATGCGACTAATATTCTAATAACAGACGTCAGTTTGCTCAGATATGTTTTATTGCAGACTAAAAGGTGAGAAGAAAGAAAAAAATCACCTTTTATTTCTGCAATTGTTTTGCACTCACATTATTTAATTATATCAAATAGCTGAAGCAGCACCGGGGTGTCACATGCATATGCTGTTACCTCCTGCAGGACATAATCCTTCATATGAGGAAAACACCTACACGTGATAAACACTAAAGAGATAATTATCCTATTGCCAATAAATGACAGTTGCTCTCTTAACTCAATACATTATATATATTCTGTCGATTTAGAGTATTTAGTACAACAGCCTGATTGATGCAGTTAGCGCTCATTGATTGGCTGTCACTGACAAGCCATGGGTAGCAATAGTGCCCATAAAGAGGGCCATTGGAGAAACGAGCAGGCCCAGTCAATGCAAACTCATTTACATATTCAATATTCCTTTTCTCCCAGTCACCATTATCACCAACCACCTATCCGTCTCTGCCATGACTACACGTATTCTATAGATGTGCTATAAACAAGCTTGAAACTCACACGTATGTCTGTGATACCTGTATACTATTACAACCAAGCATAATTATAGATATGATATGAGACAGAATATAAAATATTAAAACCACTAAGAGCAACTAAAGGACATTGAAGATAAGTACGTCTTGTGGTTTGTCTCAAACGTTTGAATGGAAATGTCCTTTGAGCTCAGCCCGTAGCCTCGGTGTAGGAACAGTTCCAATCACACCAGAACCTGCGCACCTTTGCTTAACCAACGCCTGGGGTTTGTATATGAAGTTTGAGTAAGCCTGGTGTTGTGCTCACTCCAGCTGTGGATAGACAGGAGGGGGAACAAAACAAAATCAAGGCCCAACTCGTGCTTTCTGGAACTTTGAAGGTGCTCTGATGCTACTGAAGTTTCTTTATAGTAGACTTTCTGTGGAGACATAAAACAAAGTCTTACAGCCACACTCTGTGTGAAGTTATCACTTCCTCACAGTGTTGTACAGCAAGTGCACAGGACTGGGCTCCACTACAAAGACTGAACCAGACGCTGGACTTCCTGTGAATCAAGGACACAGAATGTATTTTGTCTCTTAACATAATTTACATAAATTAAAATGCTATTGGTCAGTTATTAGTTTTAGTTCCGTGTTAGGGAATGGGTTTAAATGCCTTTTATGCTTGTGCTTTTTTTTGGTTCTTGTAACACAATTATGTTGCCATTTGTCCCAGGACTCTTTCTAAAATGAGATTTTGATCTTAAGAGACCCTTGTGATTAAATAAAAATCAAATAAACAAAACAGCCTCGTTGCCACATGATTTGGGAACGATGGGCTTTGTGTTTATAAAGGTTCATTTGGAAACGCTAAACATAATGCGTGTGTATACATGTCATTATATAAGACCTTTCTTTTCGCTAAAGCACTACTTTGCAGAAAAACAATGCCTCCTCTGGGCCACAGTGAAAGATTTAATTAAAAGCATATGTGCTTTTTACATCACTAACCCACATGAAACAGATAAATAAAAAAGTGAGTCTATTTTCCATTCAGTAGCCGATGAAGACACTGAATAAGAACAAGGGCGCCAAGAAAATATAATTTAAAGCAGACAGCTTGACTATCTTCACAAACTACAGTCCTCTCTTAAGTTGGGAACTATTCATTTAGTCTCTGTCCCCATCTGTTTTCTATCTCATCTTGAAATTGTCAGTTTCACTTATTGTGCAGCTTCCTTGAAAAATAATATTCCAGTTGAAATTATGCTCATAATGATAACATTCAGAGGCTCTCGCTTGTAGATTCAGATCAAAAGCTTTTTTTGAAATAGTAGATAAAAGAATGGGGGGAAAAGAATTACATTACAGTGTGCCACTGAGATCGACCCATCCAAGAAATTCAGTGGAAGTGGAATCCAGGCTCTTTTGCGAGACGCTTCCAGCTGACATCAGAGAAACTGAAGTCTGGGACCATTAAAAACATATCCCAAGTTAAGTTAAAGGCTTTCCATACAATTCGTTAATATCTGCCCGGAAGAGAATTTTCCTTCAATTCCGTGAATATCTCCAAAAACACTAAAAGAAAATAATCTACATGATGGTTTATATAATGTTAAAAGATTATCTTGGCTACGTGCAAACTGGATTCTTATTTTCTCAATTTCATCACCAGAAATATATTTAGCGTTTGTTACTCACTTGCTTTTTAATTGTCCGTTTTGCAGGAACACACCCACTCATCCCATTTAAGCTTCACCAGCTGGACTTAAAACGTGATTAAAACCTGTCCGCTCAACACGCTGGCATCAAACTGAAATTGGATCAGAAATGTTGGATTTTTGTTTTGCATGTTCCAATTACTTAAATCACGATTGTTTCATAGCATTTAATGAGTCCACGTAAAGGATAATTCTGGTTTATGGGCATCATTTCTAGTCGGTTGTGATAACACTGTTCATCGAGGTAAATGCTGAGATCTGCAAACACAGTGGCATCATTAAAAAGAAACAAGGAACACAAGACGATCAGGCGGCTTTTAAACAAACCCCCTGTTTATCCAAAGACCAAAATAGATGTGTTGTGGCTGATAATCTACAATGTTGCCGTCCGATTGTCTGTCTGTTGTCTGATTGTGTTTCTTACGCCATGATCCCAGACTATCACTAGTAACACGACTGACCCAAAGTGTGAACATTATATGTTATAGCCATTTAAAGTCCTTATAAGGACAGTTGTACATCTTTAAAGCCCATAAAATGCTGTGTGTCACTTTGAAACCTAATATATGGGAGGTATAGCGATGATAATTGGATTTGATCCCTCAAACACAGGCGTGGCTTAATGAATATGCAGCGCTGGAGAGAGACATAAAGCTGTGGAGGAGTGTCAGCCTCCACACACACCTCCCTTGTGTTGTTAGATCAGGAGGTAGAAGATGAGGGCGAACATAATAAATAATACATCAGCCTCAAAAGTAAAGTTTTTGCCAACTGATACTGATTTTCACAGTATTTGTCTGATAACAAGAGATAACTGTTACCAAAGGGACACAATTTATTTTTCATTTCACTGTATCTTTTAGTTGTTCCACATGAAAATATATATATAGAGTCTCTAGTAACTGAAAATACAATACGTTCCGCGTTCGACAACAGACAGACAAATATATTGATCATTTAAAAAGCTGATTTTAGTTCCAAGTAACCGAGATGGGACTTCTTACACTTGCACTACATGTGAAGCTAAAGAAACCGGCTAGAAGCGGTACCTAAGTATCAGGGTCCTTCATCAACAGAAGGTGTGATACCTTCTCTCAATTTAAACAGACATCTTGCAGAGCATCATTTGTGGCACTCAATTTAAAAATGAAAATCAGAGAAGAAGAAATGCGCCCTGATGGAAACAAACAGGTATACTGTGATGATCTAAAGTGAACAACTGTGATTACTCCCGTCTAACCAAAGGACAGGGAATTTTCAATTGATTAACAATTCAACCGAACACACAATTTGGCGTGAATAAAAGCAGAGCAATGGAGTAATAATCCTCCTGAACGCCTCAGAGACTCCTTTTTTTGTCATCAAGGATACAATCAAGCATACACATCTTGAAGATTCTCTGGCACATAGCTCACAATGCTGGGGGAAAATGAATAATGAACTTGGTACAGCCAGCAACCTTTTTAATGTAATCCAGCTACTGTCTTTCACAGCGCGTTTCATCAGCCTTCAATAAAATGATACATGAAAAGTGACACATTATTACTGAAGGCAATCTGAGCGGCTCAGAGACAAAACAATCAAAGAAAGCAATCTGAAAAATCACAGACAACAATCTTGACAAGTGCTGGGTGAAATTAGAAAAAGATTTAATTTTGGCGGCACAGCAACAATCAAGTGCTTCAGGCTTCGGTAACATTATAGGACTAACTTCCCATGATGCAGGCGGACATGGTTTGTTTGATTGCAAATGAAAAAAGTCATGTCAGAGGTGTACTTTTGTGTTCAAACAAAACACAAAATCCCATTAGAGGGTAAAGCGCCCATTGTTGCTCTACGGGTTCACAATCAATAAAAACTCACTCTAGTTCAAGTTTTTGAGATTAGATCCAACGTTTCAGTGCGCTGAATGCTGAAGTGTGTTGCTATAGTGCTGTGTTGGTATAACAAGGTTACATCAGCCAGACAAGGCTTTGGGTACCAGCAGAGTTAATTTAAGTGCAAGAGTAGATAACAACACATTGTCTCAAAAAAGACCTTGTTTAAGATAATTGTGCCCAGCTGGGTCCTTCATATAAGTAACTATTTTGAGTTATAATTAGATAGAACTAATTAAATAGATGTTATTCTAATTGTCACATGGCTTTAGAGGTGTTTTGTTCCCAGAGGACTGGCTCGTTCACCTTTTTGTTTATTCAATTAATAGGTTTGACTCAGAATGCAATCAAAGCACTATGTGCTATGAAAATACCACAATTAATCCTTTCAAAGAAGCTGTATGATCCTTTAGTGCTAACATTAGAGACGCACACGATCAAACAGATGAACCTGAACTGTGTGTTTCATGCTGCTTGTTGATGTGACATGCTATAAGCACTGTACTGATGAATCACAGGTCAGAAGATGTCTAGACGTTGCAGTTAAAACTCAGCGAAATTTGTTTATAAAGTGAAAATAAAATAAATACAACAAGGTTATCTATAGCTTGTGTTTAAAAGCATTTCATTGACGCAGGTCCTATCTACAGGCTAAAGTGATTGAAATGTTGGAGAAGTGTCGATATGTCACTTTTACCAATAACTACTCAACAAAACTATTAAGATAATTGACTGACAAGTGCAGGAAATACGTTTCATCTCTTCAAAAAGTTCTAAACACATTTGTTATTATTTCCTCAGTAAACCCCTTGCTTGTCAAAATTTAAACGCACAATGTTTTGTGCATCAAAAAGAATAATAAAAGACGGCGTTCAGTGGCGTCGTGAAGTAGCATGGGATCATGGGAGTTGTCTTCACAACCTTTGTTCATCGTTTAGATGGATTTTACTGGGAGCCAAATGATCTGCAGATGTCTCCTTCTCTTCAAAACAAGAGTCAAACCAGTTAAACACTGAATAAAGCAGTTTCACATTAAAGATCAGTGACTCTCCAGCCATCTACCAAGTAAACCATCTTAGTTTAGCATGTTAGCATTAACATTTGCTAAACAAGTAGTAGGCCAACATGCTTATTGTGGTAGAAATATGTATTCTTATAAGAAACTCTCCCGGTCTCATGCATTAAATAATAATAATAATTCAGGGAAAATGTTGTAACAATAAACCAGCAAGATATCTTATGACACTTGCTACAAGAATTTGCATTTTCAGCCGTCCATCTGATTGTGAACAGAAATGCTCTCATTGTTCGCAGTGATGTATTCTGAACTGGTGTTATCGGATGGGGGTGGGGGGGGAACAGGAGGTTAGCAGCAGCAGAGCGGAGGCTGCGGGTGGGAGTGTGTCTGTGGAGGAGGTCAGTCAGGTAGGAGGGGGCAAGGTTATGTAGGGCTTTGTAGGTTATGAGGAGGATCTTGTACTGGATTCTCTGAGGGATGGGGGAGCCAGTGGAGCTTGTAGAGGACGGGGGTGATGTGGTCACGGGTCCAGGAGTGGGTGAGAAGAAGTTCTGGATGTATTGGAGCTTATTGAGGGATTTTTGAGGGTAAACAATGAGAGCCCACATCCTTCAGCACTCTAAAATAAAGTCACCGTGTCACCAGTTTTGAAGCCTCAAGTTTGGCTTTTGTGTCCATCACCATCTTGGTTTTTGGAACCAGAAGTAACACGAGAGGGTAAAGCAAAGCACAACAGAACCCTCAACAAGACATTTTTAGGCGACCAAAATGTTAAAATGTACTTTCATGAACTGAAAACAAACAGTTTAAAGGGTTAAAGTTCGAAGATGAAAACACGGGAAACATCCAAACCGGACAACGGCGTGGTAGCAACATGTAAATCACTACGCAGCCAAGCCCTAAAACGTACCCTGCTTTATCGTCTATTTTACAATAAATGAACATCACGCTATATTAAAGAAAACTTGAAACAAGAAAATGTTTACTGCGGTAATAAATCAAGTGAGAAATATAGACATTGTTTCATAGGTTTCTATACAATCTAAGTTCTTTATGCAAACAGTGGAGTTGCCCCCTGCTGGTCATTAGAGAGAATGCAAGTTAAAGGCACTTCTGTATTGGTGTCACTTTTCAGACGTGGAGGTTGCCGCTTGATAGGAATACTTTCAAACAGAGTCCTGGCTGCAGGGATTGGCTCCCATTCAACCTCAAGTGCCTTCATGAGTCAACACCAAACTGGGGAATCAATTTATTTATTGACTCGTCTTCGTTCATGGGCAGAACCAGTAAGTTCACAGGTGCAGAACTTTAAATATATCAAACTGTTGAGTTTATTAAGGCGTTGCACACCTTTCAGACATGTCAGTTTGTTACAATGTGAAAGTAGGGTAAGCGTAAGAAAGCAAAAGCTTTTGAACCCTTTTTATTTGAGCTAAAAAAAAGGACACATAGACATACATAGAATGCAGATTGTAGCATTATGTTAAGAGGAACACTAAGGTATCCCATTGCTGTATGAAAAGCCTTCAAACTGGATGTGATGATTTGTATTTAATCTTTTAGCAACACGGCAACATGGCTCCACCAATGCAACCTCTTGCTTTTGTTCCTTATCGCTTAAAACAAGTACTAGAATTTTGAACTCAAAACCTCTTGTGTCCTTCCCTAATGAAGATAATTTACTAAAGTAGTAAGATGAAAATAGACAATCATATTTAAAAATGCATGATATAAATGGGATGAACTTCACAGGCAGAGTAAATGGCACAAGATGTGTTTGCAAAGATCCAAATTCAGTGCTGTCAAAAGGTGTTAGTTTATTTAAATAAACATTTGGCCAGTTCCACATGGAATTACAAATATTGTGAATACAACATAAAACAAACAGGAAACATTTTCTGGTTTCACACATTCAAAACCAAAAGAAAACATCAATAATGACATTTACAAAATTGCAAATACGCATGTCCAATTTTATGATTTCAAATACATATAAACAAGTTTAGCTGCAATAGCCGTGACTATGTACAAAAGTTAAGTAAAACAAATGTTTGGGTACTCTTTCCACTCCATGCCAACTAATTCATGCTACATCTCCAGAGGCTAGCATGTTGTAGGCCTATGGGACAACATTACCCCCATTCTGCATGGGGAGATGGAGCAGACAGAGCAGACACAGCCAGGTATGAGGCAGAGTTGTTTTTTCAGAGAAGACGGGAAATGTGCCAGGTTGTAACAAATCGCTAGAATGCCAGGCCAGCAGGCAGACATCCCTGAGACGAGGCAAGGTGGGTGTAAATACATCCACTCAATGGGAGGCTGGATAAGTTCTGCAGTGCAGGATGGCTCCAGAAATGAGTTTTGTGAATGTGTGCTTATGTGTGCATGGGGATAAATGTATATGTGTGCAAGATGTCCTTAAAAAGCCCATACTCAGAGCACATGAAGATTCACCTATAAAAATCAAACTGATTTATACAGTTGACAATGGTGGGAAGTGGAAAACTGACAACTGACAGTCCTCAAGTAGTAATAGAGAAAAAACACCTCTCACTGCTAGTGCACTGAGAATGAACATCATTCTCGAGAGTATCTTATCCTTGAAACATATGGGGCACACATTCTCATCACAGGCAATCGAGGAAAAAGCAAAGATCCAAGGACAGCTGCTGCAGTTTAATGACTTTATCTTCATTTGAATGGGTACCTTTCTCAAAGGAATCGTTCCACATCAGTGCTTGAAATCCATTCAGGCAATATGATGGCCACCTGAGAAGCGCATCAACCAGGATTCTATGGCTTTGAGTTGGTTTTGAGAAACATAATACCTTCCTCTCTGTAGAATTATCTGCTCGGAGATAAGTTCGGCTATGGTGAATTGGCACACCTCAGTCTCCTTTCCTGCTGATGTGTGACAGGAACCTGAGGCAGGGATGAAAGATGGAGCGCCCTGCAGTGTGTACATCAACAGCAGAAAACTTAATCAAACTCTGTTTACCATGGAAGACTGATGGAACTAATTGTGTTATATCTCAAAGCACTGGGCCTGAGTCATCTGTAAGCATCTTTAAAGGACGGGTGTTAAATATACTGTGTACATTTACTGCATATTTGCAAAACAGAGGAAAATAATCGCAGCTGGTGACTGAACATATCTGGGTTCTTAATGCTGAAGGGAGCCTTATTGAACTCAACTCTGCATTTCATGCATGTAAAGCCTATTTATCTATTTATAACGTGGACTAAACCACAAATCCAAATGAATGCTAATGTTGTTGTGTCTGCAGGACCTTTGTTTGTTATCATGTTAGCTAGGATGTGGAGATTAGCATAGGCTGCGGTAAGTTCTCAGGAAAAGGTTGAATCTTAAATAATACGTGAAGGGGAAACATATGTGCAGGACGTTTAAAGGTGCAGCAGCTCTACAGCCATCAGAGAAACGGCAAAGAGGAAGTCATTTAAAAATGTTTTTAGCCGTAGTTTAGACTGTATACTCACTAATACTGCCGATAAATCACCTCAACGTTTGATGTTTGCAGTGGATGTTCTTGTGTGCAAAACAATTAGAAATGGATAAAGTCAACCCAAATGTTCCCACCTATCGCCAACTGAGCCTCTGAAATCAGATCATGGCCCACCTGAGTCTCTGTGCAATAAAGCGTGGTCCTCATGGGTGAGAGCTGGAGCTTCACGTGCTGTAATGACTTCAACTAAGCAGGTCGTCAACAGATGGTGACATTCAACACCCCAAAGGTTGTCCCACAGCTTAGGCTGGGAGTTTTTGGTATTGTTTTTCATATGTAGGGCCAACACCTGTCTGAAAATGGCAAATGGGACTGAAGAAGTTAATCTGCTGCCAGTTGGGTGAAATATATTGCCAGATGAGTGAGACGATCAGCCAGGTGGGTTCAACTTGTTTCAAGTGGGGTTTTATAATATCTTCAAATTACTTTTGTGCAATGACCTAAACAATAATGAAAAATCTTCTCCTGCATGATATTCTGTCTTGTTTAAAAGAAAAATGAGTATTTGCGAAAGAAACTTATTCAACACATTGCCCAGGCAAATCCAGTAATGCTTAATATTTGAGCAGAAGCAACATGTTTGAGAGAGAGAGAGTGCTGTATAGAGGAATATTACTGTACACACTTCATCATGGAAGACCCTTAGCAGAGCTTTCCTCCCAGGCATGTTGATTCCACCATCTGGCCTCTGTCACTTAAGCTACCTTTGGGCATTAAGGAATAAAACCTCTTCCATAGCTTACACACAGATTGTTTAAAAGTCAAATGTTTGCTGCATGGCATGAAAAACCACTATAGCAGTTTCGCAGAAAACATTCTTACAAAGAGGAGATTTTATTTTCACTAATTGAAGGTGTGGGTGGTGAAGGAGACAAGACAATTAGGGTGTTGAAGGAGCATTTCTTCTCCTGGATGCTAGTCTCACTATGAGTATTACATCCACAACATGAGGATATTCCCAGCATAGTGTATTTTTCCCGACACTTATATATTTGTGTGTTGCACCATCTTGCATTGAAACAGGTTAAGATAATGTGGATTGAGCTAAAGTAAATAATGTGGACTCCACCATGAACCAAGCAACTCACAATACAGAAACTTACAAGCGTGATGAAATCTTTGCAACATTGATGCCTCCAGAGTTATTGCAGAGTAGAACTGTGCCTGTGTCACTTCTGAGCGCGTTGAGAAGTAGTCTTTGTGTTGATTCATATTTCATGACAGCACAACCAAGAGGAGCCATATGGTAATCCAGACTGGACCTGCCTTAAAATCCCCCCCTGGCTAGAGGTGGTGTAGTGACCTAATGAAGCAGCAGACTGTGTGCTGCCTGAGGGTCAGAATGGGAAAGGAGTTCAGATGGCGGTGGTCAGTGGCAGCAGCAGCTAAGCCCTGTGACTTGAGCCCCTCAAGGAAACACAGCACACTGGCCAGCCAACCACACAGGACAGGCCCGATGTTCCCAGTAGCTGTGCGCTGCCAACAGGGATGGGGTAATCTAGCAGGCTTAGTCACGGCTCTTCGGGGTAGGTGTGCATGTGTATGCCCACTTGTGTGACAGGGTTTGCATTTCTGCGTACCTTCTTCCTTTGTGGGTGAGACTCACTTACCACAGATTATAAGATATTTCTAATTCTAAACTTGAATTTAAATCTTTAAGGGGTACACCAGCAATTTAGTATTGCACTCGCATACGAGACGGATACATAGAAATACAAATAATGGTGAAAGCAGCCGATGCCGAGACTTTTAGTCGAGCTAAAATTGGAACGCTGACTCTGACCTTTCCCATAATGCAACTTCGTCAACTGAGGGTGAACGAAGGTCTATCTGCACTTTGACGAGTTTTGAGAAAAACGCATTTGAAAGTTCAACAGTTCATAATGTGGACAATATTAAACCAACTCCAACCCATGTTGACACATCACATGCTGCACACTAGGTAGTGAAGTTAAGACTGTTTGGACCAATTCAGTGCATTATGGGTAGAAACTAAACTCATTGTGCAGATAGACCTTTGTGGTTCTATTGTTGGAACACCAGAGTCCCAAGTCTCTCTGACATTTCCCCCCCCCCCCCCCGAAGATTTAACCCTCAACTGTATTTTATGCAACTTAGCTTCATTTTAAGCTCTAAAGATGTTTAAACAAGTTCCATGTGGCAGGAAACTTAAAATTGAAAATGATATTTGCTAATAAATCAGAATTTTGAAGACTTTTTATTAAACTACTAATGATCTTAACTTGAACTACTGATGATCTTAACTTGAACTACTGATGATCTTAACTTGAACTACTGATGATCTTAACTTGAACTACTAATGATCTTAACTTGAACTACTGATGATCTTAACTTGAACTACTGATGATCTTAACTTGAACTACTAATGATCTTAACTTGAACTACTGATGATCTTAACTTGAACTACTGATGATCTTAACTTGAACTACTGATGATCTTAACTTGAACTACTATGATCTTAACTTGAACTACTAATGATCTTAACTTGAACTACTGATGATCTTAACTTGAACTACTGATGATCTTAACTTGAACTACTGATGATCTTAACTTGAACTACTGATGATCTTAACTTGAACTACTAATGATCTTAACTTGAACTACTAATGATCTTAACTTGAACTACTAATGATCTTAACTTGAACTACTAATGATCTTAACTTGAACTACTAATGATCTTAACTTGAACTACTAATGATCTTAACTTTAACTACTGATGATCTTAACTTGAACTACTGATGATCTTAACTTGAACTACTGATGATCTTAACTTGAACTACTGATGATCTTAACTTGAACTACTAATGATCTTAACTTGAACTACTAATGATCTTAACTTGAACTACTAATGATCTTAACTTGAACTACACTACTGATGATCTTAACTTGAACTACTAATGATCTTAACTTGAACTACTAATGATCTTAACTTAAACTACTAATGATCTTAACTTGAACTACTGATGATCTTAACTTGAACTACTAATGATCTTAACTTGAACTACTAATGATCTTAACTTGAACTACTAATGATCTTAACTTGAACTACTAATGATCTTAACTTGAACTACTGATGATCTTAACTTGAACTACTAATGATCTTAACTTGAACTACTAATGATCTTAACATGAACTACTGATGATCTTAACTTGAACTACTAATGATCTTAACTTGAACTACTAATGATCTTAACATGAACTACTGATGATCTTAACTTGAACTACTGATGATCTTAACTTGAACTACTAATGATCTTAACATGAACTACTGATGATCTTAACTTGAACTACTGATGATCTTAACTTGAACTACTAATGATCTTAACTTGAACTACTAATGATCTTAACATGAACTACTGATGATCTTAACTTGAACTACTGATGATCTTAACTTGAACTACTGATGATCTTAACTTGAACTACTGATGATCTTAACTTGAACTACTAATGATCTTAACTTGAACTACTAATGATCTTAACATGAACTACTGATGATCTTAACTTGAACTACTGATGATCTTAACTTGAACTACTGATGATCTTAACTTGAACTACTAATGATCTTAACTTGAACTACTATCTACTAGATTACATATAAAACACTTGGCAGCAAAACGTTTTGAATAAATTCTTCAAGTGATTAATTTCCCGCCCTGCTATTGGTTGTCAGCAGAGAGACCTTTGTGATACTAACATGATGCTTGAACATGTGGAGATAGACCTTTGTAGATCTCACTGACTCAGCAAATATATACAGAATCTGCATAAATGAGTGATGCAGATAGACCCTGTTCACTTTAAAGATGTTTGAGACACAGACCTCACATCTGTCCAATGTGTCAGATAGACCTTGTTAACCCTCAGTTGACGACTTGCTTCAGTTTGTAAAGCTGAGATTAAAAAAAAGAACGCCTGATGATATGCTTTAGTCACTGAGAACTTTACAATAAGAATAAAGGATGGGTTCACATTCTATCTTTATACAATCCTCACATGCCTGTATGTACAGTGAACGCGTTGTTTGAAGTGCTCCTCTGTTCTATTGGCTACCAAAGCGATTTCAATGTAAGTGACGAGGGACAGATTCCAGAGTCCCTCTTCGTTGTAAAAAATTTAAAGTTCAGCTTAAGCCTGCTCCTCTGCCATGGCTCAGCAAGCAAACACTGTCTTTGGAAGCACAAAGACAAAGCTTTTGCACAAACAAGCCTGGAAGTTTGTTAAACAGCCACTTGATTTAACTAACTGAGACTTTAACTAACTGGAACCTCATATAAGCTTCGGGTGAGCTTTAAAAGGACTTTGTCCCCCCCATCTCTAACGTTAGAATTGCGTCTGGATGGACATGAGGAACAAAAAACACAAACAATGAGTGTGGCAATAAGATACACACAATCTGTCCTTTGAAGTTGAGGATAGATCTTGGTCATGAGCTGAAAAAGACAACTTTAATTGCTGCTTTGAGACATCACTCGCACTGCTGTCTTTACACATGCTACACACAGATGGATGGTATTGGCAGTCATCCCCTTGTTCTGCAGAGTCTTCCTACTGTGTGCTGCAAAAACGTTCAATATAAACTAAATTGTTGTTCAACTGCTGTGAAAGAAATGAAAATCCACTTTTTTTCACATCCTTTGAACACTGGAGAGCAATCCCACTTTCACTGAGTCCATCTGAACTCACCCACACTGTCGATGTAGTTAGTGACAAGATGGACTCAGGAATTCCAATTAAGGAAAAGAAGCTCAACAAAACAAGTGACAACACAAGGACGGCAAGAAAAGTAGGAGCGCCTTGCCTTGTACGTAACAAAGGCAACACGCTGCACTGTGTGTCACCACATTATAATGAAAACTCCTCCTGCTATGTGATGTTTCGGTCTTAAACAAAATGCATTGCTGTTAAGTATCTCTCTCATTGTGTATCCTTGAGGAGGCACTTGTGCATGGAATACATGAACACAAAGGCACAAGCACACATATAACAATTAGAAGTTATGTTTTAACACTTACAGGAAAAGCAAAAGATGTTTTGAGGCCATACAAGACTCATACACTCGCTCGGGCAGATGTCCAGTGACTGTAGGCGCCTTTTTGATTTTGCTGGCCACTGGCTCAACTTGGCAGTCCGAGCAAGACTAATAAACTGTGCGCCCACCTCCTACCCTGTTAATTCTCCTGATCCACATCCTATTGGTAGATGCCAGAGAAGGAGGGCCACGAGGAGGGGCTGGTGAGATGGGGAAGTAGCCTTGGGCAATGTGGAGGCTCAAGTTGGCATCCTGAAGTAACCTTTTAAAATGCAAGCATGGTACTGAGGAGCCAGACCTCACAGGGACAGGTTTCAGGATGAGCGCTTATCTATTCAGCAACAACACCTAAGTCTGCCAAAATACTGCACTAAGCAGCGCAGCGGAGCAGGGAAAGGTCACACACAGCCCTATGCAAAACTCAGCTGTCTTTCTTCCTATACACATAGCTGCACCCTTGTGAAATGTACACTGTATTAAACAAGTCGGGAGTGAGAGAAATGCAATTTCAAGAGACGTATCTGATCGATTGTTCAGTGAAATAACCCAGATCTTGAAGTGAAGTGTTATTGCTTTCATATCATTTTGTGGATATATTCATAAACATCCCACTAGCAGATAGTGGTCTGCTCAGCAGAACTGTGTGACAGATAAATGAATCATACAGCGGGCCAGCAAGGACATTGCCCCTGATTTCACCCTGAAGCTGGATACTTCCACCAGGTGCTGAGTAAGGATTCCCCCCTGCAAGCCTCTAATATTCTCCATCATTTATCTGGTTGATATACAAACACAAGGAAATTACCAAATGTTTTATGCATTCAGTAGCCATGGGCAGCATTGTTTTTGCTGTACACTTTACTGATAAATATTCCATTACAGAGATAAGGCTGCAGTATTGAGAGCTACGGCACACAAAGCAATCTATACGAAATATAGAAATATGTGCTCCTTGAGTTTTTAGACCTCTGAGTGACTGCACGTTGCACTGAGATTACCAAAAAACTATGCAATTTAACACAGAAGCGACTGCAATACAATATTTGTGTGCATTATCACCAAACAGCGGCACGATATGGAGTTGGAAACAGGTGGAATCACTTCCCTTTGCAGAGTTGTTTTCAGATGTCACCAAAACGTGCATTTTGATCTTGATGGGAGAAAACCGATCTCGAAAGGGAATGACAAGAGTGATAACGCTTATCTGAGAAAACAGAGCAATAACCAATACTCAAACGAATGTTCTACTATCTGTACAAAGTATTATTATTCGAAAAGGGTGGTCTCTGATGTTCAGGCTCCAGGCTTTGCACCTTGCACCGTAATAGAATAAATGCCCATATCTTTGGACTGTAAAAAATGAGATTGGAACTGTAATCTAAAGCGGAGGGAGGCTTTCAGTGTAATCAATCTCCAAAAAGGCTTTTAATGGAATCAATGGAGGGAAAAGGGATTGATTTCTGCAGAGTATACTGCCATTTTTAGATATTCACTCTATGAAAGCTCTCCTCGGTGGACTAAAAACTTCCAAACGGCGATATAGGTTAATTGCATATTGAGCAAAGCAGCCCATTTGTTAAGTGACACACTTTGTTCTTGGTGACCATTAAGTTAGAAAAAGCTATATATCAGTGAGGAAATATAACACTGAACTCTGATCTCAATTCTTAAAACAATATGGCCTCAATTGTGTTCTTACCTCACGTGTCCGTTCCACAGTGAATCATTCTTTTCTCTTCTAAATACGGTAAGTAAGGCAAACCTGTTGATTATCGTTAATACTTGAATGAGACTTTATGTGAGAGTTTGTAAACGGCGGCCCCATTTACATCAAATCATTCGTTTTTGAGAATTCAAGGTAACACAGGGTGAGTAGTTGATATAGAAATCATACAGCATGATATTTTAGACCAGGGGTCGGGAACCTTTTTGGCTGGGAGAGCCATAAAAGCCAAGTATTTTTTTATGGATTTCCTTTTGAATGCAACTTTATGCGTGCATTTTTTAATATAACACGTCTCTGAATACTAATAGCGGTATCAGTGTTGCATTGAACAGGTGCTCTTTTATTAAATAAACTAAGCGCTTACGTTATTTATCTCATTAATGTGCACGTTTCAGTGTTTACTGCACGGGTGTCAAACTCAAGGCAATTATATCCGGCCCGAGAGAAAATATCGTATGTCTGTCATAACTGGGCCACCGGTTCTGGTAATTAAATCAATGCATGGCACAACCACGGGGGAAGACATTTGAGGAAGTATCTAAATGTGTGAATGAAATGAAAGTTTTTGGAAAGCAAAGGGAAACACAGCACAGATCTCTGGGACGATGTGAGCTGGACTGTGTGTGCGACACAACGAAGCATCTCACTGTTAAACCTGCAGCTTCAGGGCCGTGTGATCACAGACGTGTGATGCCGAGCTGCCCTGTGAGAGACTCGGATGCAGCAGGAAACTTTGGTCACTACGTGTTTCCAAACACTGACAAACATCTCCACCGCTGTGTTCCCGACAACATTCTGCTGATCGACTGAGAGACTTTGCAGCTCAGATATTTACATTGAACTGCTCAGCAACCCGTCTGCAGTTGACTTAAATATGTTCCATATCTTTTTGCACTTTATCCAATATGTGTATCCTGTTCAATAAATGTGGACCGTGTTCGGCCCTCGAAGTAGTCCCAGTTTTTAATGTTGGCCATCTCTGTGAATGAGTTTGACCCCCCCGGTCTACTGCATGCTTTGTGCAGTTTTTCCTCTGCTGTTTCGCGAAGGGCGGGGCTTCGCCCCCTACACACACATGTGAGAACACACCTTAACCTACAGCCAGAGACGGAGTGGAGGAAGGAGAGGGGAGAACTAAAAACAAATCTGCTGCTAAATGTTTTACTTTAAAATGACACAATATAATTATTTATTACTTGTTAATCATGTTAAAAAATGTCAGCTCAAAATTGTCTGCGAGCCATAACGCGTTATCGAAAGAGCCATAGGTTCCCGACCCCTGTTTTAAACAATAGTGAGCTTCTAACTTTGTGTTTGGTGTTTTTATTTCAACATGACAACGTCTCAGTGTGCAAAGCTAAGTCCATAAAGACAAGACAACTGCACATGGGTGTGTTGTTAGGGTGTCCACATACTTTAGGCCATGTAGTGTATATGAAATTAAATAGTAACTTGTACAATTTTTACAATTCCAAAAACTGCAGTAAATAGGATATAGCTGGGGAGAATGCACACGCACACACACACACACACACACACACACACACACACACACACACACACACACACACACACACACACACACACACACACACACACATGGTAGCCAGTCAGAGCTAAAAGACTCTTCAATACTGTTGGCATAGAAACAGTAGGCTATATGGACAGTTAAGGTTAAAGGTTAACACCACTCAATCTCAGCTTTGAAAAAAATCATTCCCGTGCTCTTAAAGCAGTTATGTCTTTACTGGTGCACACACGCCCTGATCTCCACTCTACACAGACTGAGACACAAGGTTCTTGACCTGTGATTTGACTTGTCAAAAACGTTCCACTGTCTATAGACTCGGGTACGAGTTCGACAAAGAGTCCGTAATGATGTGCGATCAATCTGCATATTCCTCCACGTCAGGAATGTATATATATTCACTTATTTTGATCGCTTGATAAAAGCGTAGATATTAGATTTAGCAGATGGAGAGGATGTATCCTTAGTAGCAGCAGCATCTCACTCACTGATGTAAGCTCAAGGTTGCTACCACTGCAGTCCAAATTGGGAAATCAGTAAATCCGGCTATAAAAAGCAACACTAATTGTATTTGTTGCTGTTTCTTTGCCAACGACAGTGATGATTCATGATTACATTTTTACAACTCAATTTATGATGTAGCGATCACAAATAAGTTCAAGATTAAGCTGCTTGAGAAGCTGACATAACAAAGTGTGAGAAAAGCAGACCACAGAGCGACTTTGCTGCAAAATGTAAACAGTGAAAGAAGTGAGCTTTAATGGCCGCAACCCATGTGACACGATGTCAGTAAACTGCAGACAGCAGGCAAATGTTTACCAGCCGGTCCGTGGTCCCTTTACGCCAAAGGATAGCAAAGGGACCAGAGAGACAAATTGACCAGAGAGGCAAATGATCTAACACTGCTGAGTCCATCGTTCTGTGGACAGAGTGTTCAGCGCTCTTTGGGAGACAGTTCATATTTCACTTGTGAGTAGAGAAGGGACCAAACCCGATACCGGAATTCCATTTGGAGAAGATGGGGTGAATCCGAAAGGGTAACGGTAAACCCATGTGAAGTTGTTACCGTAAAAGTTGAACGTGTGTGTCATTTCTGGACACGTTCACACCGCTGTCACGTCTGGTCTTTCCATCTCCTCGGCCCGCCTGGATCCCCTCCTCCTTTGTTCTCTGTCACTTAACTGTGTAGGTGTTTTGCAGAAGCCACGTCAAGAAGTTGAGCGTCAAATGGAGCTGACACATTGTTGACATCTTCGCTCACGGTGGAACCTGCATTAAACGCTCTTGACAGGGACTTCTGTTTTATTTCTTGGGCGAGATCTGATGAATTATGAAACAGTTGCATGTCAGCTCCCGTGCCCGCACGACATGCGGCGGTCATGTCAGCGCCCGTCCATTGTAGGCTGTAACGTATTCTCTCTGTGTCATCCTTTGTGCTTGTCCATGTCCACTGTCAAGCCACGACATCACAAGGGAGGAGTGTCCAGGGACCAAAGGCTTTGAATAGATACCCTCAAACAATATTTTTTATTCATACACGCACACAGAACAATGTTTGTTCATATTAATAACACCATAAAAGGAATGTGGTTCAGATGGAAGCCTCTGGGTTGTTTGCTTTGGTTTGTGTGTTCGCATCTTCTCTGTATGTCTGCTTCTTTTCCCTCCACTCCTTTAGTTAAAAATCCCCTTGCAGTGATGTCCATATGGTGGAATGATATTCTAAAATTTAGGGTTTGTATATAAAGTGCATCACATTTCCTTCAAGCTCACCAAACACATTCTCTACCTGCTGAGCACAGACTTCTCCACGCTTTGATCATCAGAAGCAAACATGCACACACTCTTAAACACACACAGAGTCTATGGGCTCGCTCAAAACATATCCTAAAAGCTTTTGTTTTCTTTAACCATTACACCCTGAAAAACTCAGCTTAAGGCCGGGAACACATGGGATGCTTTTCTTTTAACACAGCAGCGCAGCTTTCCATGCATTATTAATGTTCTGGACATGACAAGGGCTTCCAAACTACAGCATGTGGCTAATGTTTATAATGAACCTCTTCTGTAGCCTCACACTGCCTTACAGCAATGTAAAAATAACCCTTGCAATGGGCACTATAGGCAGATCTGTTGGCCCACATGATGAAACCTTCTGTGCTCTCTTCTCAAGCAGGACGTCATGGAGCCCCGTCCTCACTTTCAAAACAGGCTTTCTCAGACTATTCTGCAAAAGCAAGCAGAAAAACTTTCACTTTCTATGTTCTCCTGGGCTTCTCTACATTCACTCAGTAATACTTAATGAAAAGCTTAGAAAGTTTTGTCACTGTTTATTGTTTTGTGTTTGATGTTAGCAATGGCGGTTCTAGACCAATATCACTAGGGGGGCCTGGCTGGGGCCAAGTGTTTTGTCAGAGGGGCACATTCAACCCAAGGTACATAAAAACAAAAAGAGAGACAAAGCAGTGTTCAAGCCTTCAATATCTTTAGTTATGTATAAATAATCGCTCACAACAAAAACAATACCATGATTGGTCTGTTCCTGACTGATGACAGCGTCTCTCCAGTGATCAATCATGGCATGCATGTTTTTATTTATGTTCCCATGGTAACGAGTCAGACCGTTCATACTAGTGATGGAGGTCCGGCTCTTTTCAAAGATTCGGCTCTTTTGCCTCTTACGGCTCCCAAATGTCTCTTCATGTAGTGTCACTCGGAGCCTTCTATTTTAGCCTAATTTAGCAATTATAAATGGTTTGTGTGTTCGTAAGCAATTTTTCATTCAGTGTTTTCATAAAAGCATTATTTTTATGCATTTTATTTTGTTACAAAAACAATTACACAGTTCCTATTGTTTAACATTTAATCACACCTTTAAATGAACAACTTAACACAGAACCACAGCAAACAGATCAAATCAATAAAGGCTAAAGTCTTAACATTTAGATAAAAGTCTTTAGTGCAGAGCTTCATTTCTTCACTTTCTCCCGACCTGTTGCATTTAAATCCCCCGTCTCTCTGTCTCTCTGTGTATCTGGCCTGTACCACTACAATCGCTGTCTTTGGAGCGTCTGCCCCCCTTCCTTCTTTCACATAATGGTATGATCCTAGTCTGTCCTCGCATGTGATTGACCGCATGGTGTGCCCATCAAAATAAAGTCCCGCCCCTGCCTGGACCGTCGCAAAAAATCAGTACATTTTGTATATTGTACAATATTCGTTCGGAGGGGGGGCCACAGGTGGGTCCAGGCTCAGTGTTACAGGGGCACTGGCCCCTGTTGCCCCCCCCCTAGAACCACCACTGGATGTTAGGCACGTTGTGACCTTTCAGGTTCTGTTTCCATCAAGCATCTCCGAGTAGAATAAAACAGACTAAGTGCAGAAATTCTCAGAGTGACGCATATTTTCAGGCTAAGTGATAAAAGTACTTAATTTCTTTCTTAACCTATGAAACGAGTCATATGTCTGCCGATATGTTAGAGATCTCCAGAGGTGTGATAACCAGTTTGCAGTTACCAGGAGGCTGCTGTCAGGCTGAGAATGTCGGCACATTCCACGGGAGAAGACATGTTTTTTTGGGAACGCTCGGATGAAAATTAGCTTATTAAAAAAATACCATTTTGCATGTGACCTTGTGTGGGATGGAGTCGCTCCAGCAGTGATGAGAACATGCAGAGTTTCTGCAGGAAACGAGATCCCTGGAACCTTAACGGCTTTACAACAGCTTTGCGACAGCAGTGATTGTTGATCCGTCACAACCAGCAAGTTTGATTTTACAACATTGATAAAATCATGCAGATTTATTTCCTCAAGTCAGGGAAAAGCAAAGCTTGTTATTGGAGGCTTGTCAAACAATGTGATAGGATCGAGCTAACGAGGCATGAAAGTGACTGTGTGAACGGTCTATATTCTAATATCACTGGTTGATTTAAGATATTCCCTTTAGCATCACATACTGCTTATATAACCCAGTTCCTTAGTTATCTAGGCCATTTGATTACACATATAGAGCCCACATGTCGGCGTGGTAAAACAGCCACGTCACTCTCTCCCTGGAGCCTCCTGGCTGAAAATAGTAGTAAGAAACGTCACACTCAGGTCCGTCTCCAGTGTTTTCAGCTCTCTAACGATTCCTAGAAAGGGAATCTGAGACGCTTAATAAATCGGAGCCCAAGTGTTCGCGGTACCAGTGGTGCTGACAGCTGCGTTCTAGGCTGGACAATAACAGCATCCTATCTGATCACCGCCTCAGGTGTCTAAGCTGAGGGTCTCTCTTTGTCAGTGATACAGCCCACTGTCCACTCCTCCATGTCAAGTAGAAAGTCAGACAAAACAGATTGGTATCATCTGACTTAGTGGCGTCCTTATCGTGATCCTCATGCTGTTGTTCACTAATGCCTTGCCGTTCTCCGCGCTGGGTCTCGCCCGCGCTGGGTCTCGCCCGCGCTGTTTTCGCAGTGCTAATGTGTGTTCTTAGGGGTTTGGTTTTACAAAGATTTGGACTTGTAACTGTGCCATTTCTCTCCTCCTAATCTCAGAAACATGACTGCTATCTTATCCACACCGAAAGCCACTAAGACAGACGTACACAGGGTCTGCTTCGGCTGGGGGAAAACAGAATGCTTGGGAAAGAATAGGATCTGAGCGCTCGGCCTGCAGTGGTCAAAGAAAATGCGCCTTAGTTACAAAGCTATGCAGTATTGGAAATAATGTGGAACATGAATTAGAAAGCTGGGTTTGCTCAGCTAACATCTTTGCAGAACATCGAAACAGAAAAAGGGAATTATTTTTGATTCAATTCACTGAAAACCCTGAAAATTGTGGAATAATTGCCAGAGATTATTATTCATGCAGACAACAATATGCGGTGGCATTTCTTCAGGTTCTGTGAATGTCAGCAGGCTACTGCTCTCATTAATAGTTCACAAAAAGAGGCTAAATGCTCTTTTTCACAAACATGCCATCAAATAAAGTTTGCTGATTTTCACATATGCAAGTGATGTCCATATGTCACAAAAGCGATAAGCTAAACACCAAAGAGATGGCGACGAGGGACGGCGATAACATTTGTAGGTAGTGTGGAGTGAATGGAGCGTGGGAGGATCCCGCCTGTCTGCCCGTGGTAAACACCCGGCTGCTCATGGCAGAATAGGGAAGCAGATGGGTCACAGAGAGAAACATATCAGTGTGTAGAGTGACATCCGGAGATCATTACATCCAATCAGAGCAGCGCAGGAAGTGCAGACCGATTGAGATTGATGGCACCAGACTGCTGCCTTACAGCTTTGAATAAATGAGGAGAAGAAAACAGGGCAACAGAACAACACAACCACAGTGTCCTCTCCATTTCTCACCCGTGGAGAGAAAAATGCCCTCTCTGTTCTCCTTTCAACGTGCAGCGCTGTGCGCGTGCGACGCTGTACGCGCCTGTGTGTGCGCGCGGTACACTTTGTTTATGTGAAGTAGTTTGGAGGGTTGTAAGCAAGAAAGGGAAAGTGAAACCAATAACCAGTGGCTTCTATTCTCTCCATGTTGTGGAGTTTATGTTGCAGATACAGTGTTCACAGTGCAGACAGAAATAAGCGATTGATAAATGTTTAAAGGGGCATCTATGAGTCTATATATGTGATGTGACCAACGAATGAACAGCACCACCACATGTACACTGTGAATTATGTATGCGTTAAAGTGATATACTTGTGCAGTATGGCAGGAGACATGTGGGGCATTAGAAAAACAAATCTTCAGATTAATTAAAAGCACATCTTTATAGTTTACTAGAATACCTGGAATTAGTAGCAGGGACCAAACGTGTTTAAGTTCATCCTAACCACCTCCCCTATACTGACATTGTGGCTCTTTCATAACGTCACCGTACTTCCTCCTTTAATAATTACTGCGATGAAGGCACATCTTGTGTGTTTGTGTCGCGTTGAGAAGGATGTCACAGCAGTTTTCCGACGGCATGACGATAAGAGTCCCTGCGATGAGAAGGTGTTTATACTACTTGCAGTTGAAAGCGAAACAGAGAAAAGTTCCTGGTACCAAGAGCGAGCCCAAACATGCAGTGGAAATGTGGCATAACTGAGCCATGAAAATACTAAATGTCTCTTCATGCAAAACCGAATCCATGTTTTGTGAACTCATTGACAATGAAGTGACCCTGACGATACACAATTTCGGACTGAACACAATGAAGGACAAGGTCATGATTATCATTTAGATAGCAGCTAAAAAATAGGATGTTGTTTGTAATGCGAACGCTCCCCTCGTGCACTCGACTACACGCCTTTGGCAGCGTTTCAGAGACACACAGAAGACTGTGTAGTGTAAATGCTGCTAATGGATAATGGAGCCCTCTAAGAGCAAATCTACAAGTGCATTTGGTTACATTTGTATTCATCATAGAGGATATCAATGGACACTATATAAAGTGAAGAAAAATCATTATAAACAAGTCAAAATCACTAATACAGCTACTGTAACAAGGAGGCTATTAAAGTACGGTGCATGCAGAGGTCAGCAGTCATGTGCACACTTTAATGTATCCACGTTAACAAAGGTTCAGTGCCTATGGCTTTTTTTTTTTATTCTTCATATAGTCCCATTTTACACACATGCAAACACAAGAGTGCAATTTGTGTGTGTTTCCCTACTTTTCAAACAAGTTGCATGCTTTATTCATATTATTTCATTCTTTTGTCTTCTGAGGTCGGCACTGAAGCTCTTAACTAATTAACATTGTGTGCATCTGCAGGCCTTTTCTGTCTTTCTGACACTTCTCCAAACATTGATGAGGGATGAGATAATGTACAAGTGGGATGTACTAGTGATCTGGGTGTTAACGTAGGCTTTTCTTCTCTTGGCTATATAGCATTTGAGTCGAGTAATATGCTTTTTGTGTGATTTATACGCTTACGACTATGATAGATGACAACAGCTTTTATTTTTAGATGGCACTATTAGGCACACTCTCCAATCATCGCACACAGTGAGCACACAGCATGGCATTCTGATTTGATCATTTTGGTGACACACTGAGCACTGCCTGTGTAAAACTTAAATGAATCTGAGCCTCTGTACAAAACTACTATAACTGCTCCAACCAGACATTCTAATAACAGATCTGATCAACAGGGGACATGCACATCCAAACCTATCAGGTCTTTTCCAGCGCTTGAGAGCAGACCAGCTTGTGTTGGAGAGTAGATGTCTATCTATAATCAATACAGCACAATCTGGCCTTATCTCCCTCTCTGATATGCTGCACAGCCACTTTTCCACACCCTCCAATGTCCTCCGGCATAGCATCTGAGAACGCTGACAGCAATTATGGATTGCCACCTTTTTCCAATAAGCCAAGCGTCGGTATAGCCGGGCAACAGTCAAAGATTCTATTTGTAAAATAACTTTAAAAAAGAGAAAACAATAGATAAAGTGAAAAGAGCACAGTCTATTATGTTCCCAAATATCACAGGCTACAGCACTTCTGGCAGCCTTCTGTTGCTGTTTCCAACCTCCATCAAGCGTTAGTTTAACTAAGAGTGATACCCACATCATGTTGTCGCTCCCCGTACTCCTGCTGTGCTTTTCTCCCTGTTGTGATGCTCTCCCCAACAGGCTGGTGACCTCAGAGCAAGCGCTGCCCAAGGCTTCCAAACAAAAGGATGCCTCTTCCTGTGTGAGGGCGCCCCCCACACCCCCTCACTACCTCCAGCCCACTTTAGGGAAGTCATTGCCCCTTACTCTGTGCCCTGGGGCCTACAGGGACCAGTGACTTACAGATCTCCATATGGTCAGGCCTTTAAGGAACATCTGACAGACAGGATGTTTTCCTTGCATGTCATTTCACCCTTCATATGCAGACTTTATTATATTCATACTGTACTGACCCCCCGACATTCTGCATATGGTACCTGAGGCATAATCTGTCAGTGTTTGACACGACAAGGCCATTTTCCTTATGCAAATTCTTGTTTACAAGCCCTTTTGTTTCCTATGTTCTTTTCTTTCCTACAGTTTTTATCCCTAGGATTTGGGTTATGTTGCAAGGTCTGCATAGCTACGAGTATTGACAGAGGATGGTGGCACAATGGAGTGATGGCATGGCTCTGAGATGGAAAGAAAGGAAGAAAGGCAGGGGAGAGGGGAGACAGAGCGGTGCAGAGTGGAGGATAGAAGCAGCCGTGCTGGAGGCTCGCCACAGGCTACGTCTGACATCCCTCTCTCTGATGGACTGATGAGATTACCCTGACATTTTTTCCTTCTAACTTAAATTGCATTACCACAAGGATCTTATGTTAGGCAGATCTCCATATTATTCTCAAGGGATTTTAGGTTCCATTCTGCTCTCTGCTTTTTCCCTCTCACTCAGAGGGATGAAATCTTCTTTACAGCCTTGCATGTATTATCCGTTGGCAAGACTACATGGATCCTATTTCAGAGACGGTGAAGCATATTTGCCACCATATATCACGGTAATGTATTGGCCCATGCTCAGGCCCCCTCCTACAGTAAACTAGAATGATGCAGGTCAACATGCTGCAACTGAACTATGACATTTGATTAGTCAACTATCCTTGCACAGCGGACTGTTAACAAAATGAACTAACCAAGCAATTCAGCCTTAGGGTCATTGATAATTAAAGATAACCCATTGAAGAAGCAAATCAAAATATGGACCATGAACTATACAGATTGGGGTCGTCAAAGCATGTTTTTTGTATGCCACTAATTTATATTCAACCTTTGCATTTCACCAGCAGTTTCACCTTGACATTTAAGGTTAACTGAAACATTAGGGCACCGTTTTTTGGGGGGGGGGGGGTGCGCACTGAGCGTCTGTGTCCGCCACCAGTCGGCCCTATTTCTTTGCCGTGCTGCATAGCGTAATGGTCTCAATTAGTCTAAAAGTCATCGTGAGTAATAATTCACCTCTCTCAGGCTTCATTTCCTCAGATTCAAGTCAAGCATAGCACAGGAAATGACACTTCAGGAGCTTTTAAAAAATGATGAGGACAAGCGGAGCGATCAGGGCGGTAAATCAGTTGAGTGACTCACGGATGGCGGCAGAGCCTGTCAGTCGCCGTGGTGACATGTTCATCAAGGTGCAGGTGACATCACTCAATCACTGTATCAGTCACCGGAAAGACTGGTCAGCGGCATCAAACACAGACCTCATTATTGGAGTGCCTCCTGCTAAAATCAATCACTGACACTTTGGCTCATTTGAAAAATGAAGGATATCTGTTTCGTGGGAACGTCTGCATATTCATGTAACCAGTACATTCAACTAATGCAGGCATTTGAGAACTGATAGTTAGGTCAGAATGCTTGTATATTTAATCATTATATAAAATCATAGACCATGAAAAATAGGGATTCAGAACTGAAAAGCATTTAGACCAGGGGTGGGGAACCTCCGGGCCGTATACTCTAGACAGTAATAGAATAAAAAAGGCCGACTGACTGTTTTTCCTGGCCAAGGTCAGGGTCCTTGAACACAACACGAGTGGAACATGCCATCACGTGGTCACGTCATGTCAAAAAACAAAGAGTGTAACAAAGAGAAAGGTGGATGTGGAATGTCGCACTTTCCAGGAGAAATGAACGAACGATTATTTCTCTGTGGAAGTTAAAGGCCAGTGAGTCTAGTTTGTGCGGACGCGCATGCGGTGATGAAAAAGGCTCTCGAGCGTCATTACTGCACGAGACATGTCAAACTGCACGAGCTGAAAGGACGAGTGCGTTTGGATAAAGTTAACGCTCTTCGGCGGAGTTTGGCCCAACAAGCAGCTCTCAGAGCGGAACATACAAACATGGAGAGATAGAGAAGTAGACCACCACACCGAGAACAGCTGCTGTGCAGTTATCACTGCCATGTGCAATATTCACTTTTTATTCTATTTAATTATTGTTTACTGCCTTTTTACTTCATAAGTTCTTTTGCTGTGACAAGATACATTTCCCCGTTGTGGGACTAATAAAGGATTTCTGACAAGAACTTTTTTTCACAGCATATAAGAAAAGTGAAATGAATGGGCTGCGTCTTAAACATTTTTTGTAAAGGTTGTGAATCAAAGAATTAGTACGGCCCTCGAAGGATGTTGTAAAAAATAAAATGGCCCTTGATAGGAAAAAGGTTTCCCCCCCTGCTTTAGACCATAAGATGAAATCCTCCTCTGAAACACAGAGGGATGTAATTCTTCTAGGTAGATCAATCTACTCCACCTGGGACACGTTAGTGAATCATTGCTCAACTTGTTCTGGCCTGTGACCCCATTTTCTGGTCACACAATTCTCATGACCTCAATTAAAGCGACTTTGAGTTCTAGAAAAGCTCTAGAAATTCAATGTATTATTATTAATTAGAGCTGTCAAGCTGTAATGTGGAGTTTGGCTCACTTTTGTTTAAGAGTTTGAAAGGAGCTGAATAGCAATTCTAATAATAATAATATATATAAAATATAAAATGTTGATTTATGTGATCTTTATATTGACAATTGATTTATTTTCTATTTGAATTGTTATAATTGTAATCATTCTCCTACATCGTATTGTTTCTGTTGTTTTGTTCCTGCTTTAAATTTTGCAATTTGTCTTGCTTTGTTTCTTTTATTGTGAAACACCAACCTGCCCAGGGACTGAAGAGGAAATCTTGCCTTTTGCTAAATCTGACTATTTACATCATAGTGTTGTTAATTAATGTGTGTTGTCCTTATAATAAGCACATTCATAAAATGTGTATGATTTATGTAAACTCTTTGGATTATCCGTGTTTTAAAGGTGCTCTGCAAAAGTGCTTCCCTTTCCCATATATATTGGTTTGGTACAATATGTTTTAACATCTATGACAGCTGCATATTCAGCGACTCCATTTGACCACGAGGTTGAGAAAGTCGGCAGTATTTCCTTTTATTTTAATTTTTACAAATTGCTTCATGTAGCTGTGGTCCGACAGAGACCTTACACTTCTACACTTTCTCCTCTGAGACTTTTCTATATCAGTCCATTCTGTAACGCGTATATGTTGAATGTGGGTGTCCTTTGCCTTTTATATTCTTAATTACACCTTGAACATTGATGCTGAATGATAAGGCTCATGTCACATTCCACTCTGCTTGCTGGGCACATTAGAACAGGGCAGCAGGTATCATTTGCACCTTGTAAAAACTTCCTGGTAAGCACCCCGGGGACAGGAGATCAGTGGTGACCTTGAATCCACCGGTGGATAAAGATCTTTTCCATATTCATTCCAATCCGGAAACCATGACTTACCAATCATTAAAAAGCTTGGCATCCGGGCCATCTCCATTTATCATGCAGCTAGTGATAATGGCTCCTCCACTTACATGCAACTCACACTATTTTCCATTTAGAATAAAGTAAATAAAATTACAGAAGTGCTGCTTACAATTAAAACCTTTCATGACGGTGCTAATTGTTCCCCGTGTTTCTCTGTTTTATTGAACAGGAGGGATCGGACGACTCGCACAATAAAAGAAAATGATCTGAAGAGACAGAAATATAACACCACACATTTAGATCCTGCTGAACACTTGTAACTCCTGCCTCCTTTGTAGTCTGGATCATTTAAAGGTGAAGAGTTGTATGAATTGCAGCCAAAAGTGCTTCACAGCAAAAACATAACAATTAGTAGAAGATTAGACAGAATAAGAGCATTTACAGAACAATAATCACAGTGTTGATGTACATGAGTGTAAAGTAGCATTAAAAATAGTATAAAATAGCAGAATTAAAATAGTATAAATAGAATAATTAAAATAGTATAAATAGCAGAATTAAAATCGTATAAAATAGCAGAATTAAAATAGTATAAATAGAAGAATTAAAATAGTATAAAATAGAAGAATTAAAATAGTATAAATAGCAGAATTAAAATAGTATAAATAGCAGGATTACAATAGTAAACATAGAAGAATTAAAATAGTATAAATAGCAGAATTAAAATAGTATAAAATAGAAGAATTAAAATAGTATAAATAGCAGAATTAAAATAGTATAAATAGCAGAATTAAAATAGTATAAATAGCAGAATTAAAATAGTATAAATAGCAGAATTAAAATAGTATAAATAGCAGAATTAAAATAGTATAAATAGCAGAATTAAAATAGTATAAATAGCTGAATTAAAATAGTATAAATAGCAGGATTACAATAGTAAAAATAGAAGAATTAAAATAGTATAAAATAGAAGAATTAAAATAGTATAAATAGCAGATAAAATAGTATAAATAACATTGGAGATCATGCCTCGTTTCTGTATCTGTGCCGTACTTAACGACCTCCTGAAACCACATTCATCACCATTCTTGTAAATGTTTAAACTATCAGAGCCACATGTTGAAAGCATGAGATCAACAATGGGCTCCTGTGGCCCTTCAACTCCCTTTGCTACACATTCTTGGCCGTCTTCCCGTTTCACATTTTTAACAAAATACTTGTACTTTCTCAAGACTTTTATTTTAGACTGTTATGGTTTTATGCATTTTATCACTGGCTGAAAAATAAATTACTTAGTTTTATAATTACTACTAAATTCATCAGTTTGTTAAATGTCAAATAACTCAGTGTCGAATAACTCAATACAATCTGAAATCTAAAATAATGCCTGCACACTTCCAGATGGCTTTTGTAGAAGTCTCAATATTCCAAAGACACAGAAATTATTAATTTCTCATCCGTCCAGACTTTCCAGGAACCCTGAAACCCTTTGAACAAGTTCAATACAGTCAGGTTGTCAGTTTTGGAGACGAGAGCAGATTGAGGGTAAAGAGCCTCGGGGGTAATGGGATGAAGTCTGTTGCCGCATTGTTGCAACATGCGTGGGATTCCCATGGGAGGGCTGGAAATGGAGTCAGGACACCGCTCCTTCCTGACATCTCAGGCCCCCGTGCCACCGCCTTCACATCTCTCCCTCTGTGTTTGATGTCCAAATTGAGCTCTGCTTCATCGCCTTCATAGCTGCCTCCCGTCTGTGCTCCTCCTCTCATCGCCTTTCACAGAGGAGATGTTGAAACTACTGTTAAACTAATAAATTGGCTTGCTGATACATACAGCATGTTGGGCTGATGTGAGATGTTATTTATTCTACTGCCACAATGATCTCCATTAACAATCTATGTTTATTTTATTCATTCATTTAATATTCTTAATTGTTGAGGCAGTACTATTAATGAACAGTATCTTAAAGTATCTCTTAACACTACATGTGTGACTATCATTTAGCTTTAATGAGAAAACATCTTTTGCAGAGAAACACCACATACCTTTCTCTCTCTTTCTTTCGTCAGACTGCTCTCTATGCAAACTCAAAGCAACACACGGAATGACATGCCTCTCAACCCTGCTCGCCTCCTGCTGGCTAAGTAGTCACAGTTTCGCTTCAAATTCCGCTTCATTGGTCAGATGAGTTTCCACACATTTCACTTTGAAATGAGAACAGCAGAGAGATGGGCCTCTGCTGTTTCTGACATGTCATCCTTCTCATCTACGGCCCCTGCCATGTGTATTATTCTAAGCAAATGCGAATACATAAAAGTCAACTACCGCTGCTTTAAATGTACTGACTAATTAACGGCATCCAAGTTCTTTCATATACCCGCATCGGCCAAACTCCAGTTTGGACTTGGAGTCTGCTGCTTCGCTCTCCTTGGCTCCCTTAACCCTTCTCTCTGACCCTCTTTGCGAACGCTGGTCCAGCGCTCACTGCAGTGTGTTTTGGTGTGGCTGTCGCTCCACCGTGGCGCGATGGGTAGGAACAGGAAGGAGCTGCGAGGATCGGGGGTGGTGCTGGTGAGACTGTCGGGGTTACGGGGGTGGTTGGAACAGATTGGTTGATATCACACTCTCACCTCCGGGGGATAAAGGACCGGGAGGCAGAGTGAGTTTGGACGTGTGTGCATTTGTGTGCGTGTGTGTGTGACAGCAGGAGCTGGTGGGTGAGTAAGGGATTGTGAGAAATACAAAATCCTCAGATTGCTGAGTTTGGACGTCATGACCCCACACCGACCCCCATTTCCTGTCTCAATTGCCGCAGCGTGAGCTGGGCTCCATTTCACAGCACCGCTGTTTCTTCTCTTTTCCACAATCATGTGGACTCATGTGGGAGTCCGTACCGCAGACATCACTATCATCATGAGTAAATAATGACAAAGGGTCATTGTGTGATCATGCGTTACAAGGCCTGATCCCAGCCTTGTGATCTCTAATGGGATTGACTCCCATTTTAATGAGAAACACTGTTACAATCAAGCCTCCATGAAGACTAAAGATTCAATTGGCCAACCGTGAATTAAAAGTAAGTTAGGAGGCAATTAAAGTGAACATTTAATTAACAATAAAGTACAAATATTACTGTCAGCAGTCTGCAGCAGTGCAATCGTCTATTACTTTGTCTTCAGGGTCATTGAGCTACATGTTTGACATATGGATGATATCTCAGGGTAATGAGTAGATGGCATGTAAGCGTCATTGTGCATCTATTCATGCTTACTGTATCTGCCTTTGTGCATATGTGTGTGTGTAAGATTGTGTGTCACAGCTAAAGCTCTTCCGTGATACCTTCTAGTGTGCATGATCATATTACACAGGTATTACAGCATTAACAATACGTCTCTCTTTCTCTCTTTTATGTGAATGTAGCCATTTAAAATCAGCCATCACTGACCAAATCACGGATTACATCTGTAAAAAGAAATTGCCGCCTTAAAGGGAATGTTTCCACTTCAAAGCCATCCTCTGACATCTATCATCACACAAGGCACCGGCTGCTTCCTCAGTTTCTGTTGTTCCATCTTGCTTTTCCATGCCGGTGACTCACAGCAACATTAAAGGGTCTCTGATATAGGTTACATTATTTAATGGGCACCTTTTTGTTTTAGAGACATTAAAATAGGAAATTAGGAAAAGCTTATGTACCATGTCACAGAGCCAGATACTTAGTGGTCACGCTTTCTGGCCTTTATTAAATCTTCTGTGCTGTCATAATGAATAAGTGAATACAACAACGATTCTAACAGCTGATACATTTTACTGTTACATTTTTTATATAATTGTGCACAATGTCTTTCTTGCAATTCATCTCTAGTTTTATTTTTTAGCATAATTGGGGACATTATTTCTTTTATTTTTGTCAAATCTTTGTATTTCATGGTAAAAGAAGGTCTAAAACAAAAACAATGGCCCTAAAAATACAGTCACAATACACTTGCTTTGTCCTTTGGATTTTTGGCAAGGACACAAGGGATTTTGGGTGCTGCAGTGGAAATAGCACCGTAATCTAATGCTGAGCACCTGAAATCCAAGTAGGTAGGGCGAGTGGATCGGGAGCGTCTTAAAGTACCAGACACTGTTGAGTCGTTGCACCTGGCAAAGTAGTCCTTTACTTATTAGTACTGACCAACTATATTAACTCTCCACAAGTCTATTATGGCTCATTTGTGTAATGATGTGGTGGAATCTATTAGTACTGTATGTCTTTGGAAGGTTACAGCCAAGAAAACAACAAGAAGTTGATGATATATGCGTGTGCTATTGTCACGATGAAACATCTTATGTGAAAGTAATCAAACCAGAGACTCGGCGAACTGCAGGACCATTAGTGATAGTGAATCACATCCAATCTGAGCAAATTACACCAGGCCTTGATCATGTGCTGTTCCCTCAGACAACTCTTTGTTCCAGGCCATTTTACTATTTCACTCCAGCCTGGTTTGTCACCAACACTGACGCGCAGCCATATCATGACCCCACGCCACTCATAACTCACATGACAGCCTAAAATACAATTAAGCGGCCATACAGAGAGCAGCACATCTCCAAATTGCACCACCTATTATGTCGCGGCTGTTACCTGTGCAATCACGCTCTCCTAAATTCCATTATGAACAACAGTGAGATCTTATGATGGTGAAAAACAGTCATTTTCTTGCACTGTCTCAATCAGTCACAGAGTAGGTTGGAATCAAAAATGTAAAGACAGGAGCCTCTTTTCTATTCCAGTTGCACTCCACAGTCCCTCTAAATCACCCCTAATGGGCTGGTGGAGGGAGCACACTCTGTATCACTGTATCAATCATTCACTCTGTTTTCCTCCTCCTGGAACCATCCACAGGATCACTTTGCTGCTTTAATGAGCCATTACAATTCCTATCAGACAATCTCTGTGCCATGCATGTGCGTACATGTGCACACGCATTTGTTTGTACTCAAGTGCGTGCATGCTCTAACTGTTGTGGACTTAAGCACATGCTGATATTAGATTGTCTCCGCAGAGTTTTCAGCGATAGCAGTGATCTCTGGTCTATCTATTTCTCACCCACTTTCTCTGCTGTTTTTCGCTCTCCCTCGTGCTGTGTGTTCCCGTGTATGTGCTGTGGACAGTGGGCATTGGTTATAATTGCATTGCGTTGCCATCCCACTCGGTCTCTACACCCATCTGTCTCTTTAATATCCAGCTAAGCACTCTTGACCTTGAAGCATCCATGACAGCACAGAGCCACATCCACACCAACATAACTATGGCTGACTTCTCCCATAGACTGCTACAATGATAGAGAGGAGGGATGATAGAAAGACGTGAAACAGAAATGGGGAGTAGAAAAACAAGGTGCAAAATGTTGTCTCTGAGACAAAGGTGAACAAGAGAATATGATGGATTGGTCTATCCAGTGCAAGAGGTATCATACAGAGGACAGCACAGTGAAACAGACAAAGAGATGCCTTCAAGGTCACCGTTGAATTCATTCAATTTAGAGCTGACTTGATTTTAAAAAGGTCGCCTTCATGGACTTCTCAAGAAAATGTTTTTCCAATCGAAAACATGCAAGATTAAAAATGAGTCGAGGAACCACAAGATGTGTTATTTGCCTCCTGGCATTCCTTTTATGGATGGTTCACTCTGGAAGCAGTGCCTTTGGGCTGTCATAATGAGTATTTGAGATAACTCTTTTTACTGTATAACGCCAGAGTATGTACCTTAGAGGTACAACTTCCAATTAGATCTTCAATCTAACCTAAATGTATTTGATTAGATATTTGAATACAGTTAATAATGTTTTACCTTCATCCAGGGAGAGTTTGCATTGCATTTTGATGGCTTATTTAGGAAAAGTTTGCTGAGCACACACAGGCTTTCACAACTCGCACAATGTTTCCCTGTAGTCCTGCTGAAAACCTCCGTAACCAGCTTCCAGAATAATGTGTCGCTCAGAGCAGAGAGTCTCCTTCAACCTGTTCTCATTCCCAGCTTGTCACATACAGTACGGACGCTTGGCCAGGGCCCCATTATGTCGCTTTCTGACGCACTGGGAAGACCTACGCATCGAACTATGACGCTCGTGGTAAACACGTGATTAATTAAACTTAAATTGGTTGGATTAACTTCACTAAACCACTTGGTCCGGTTTAGAAAAAGGTCGTAGTTTGGGTTCGAGTAAGTGAAAGTCCTCCATTTGTTTGACCCAGACATCCTCCCATCCCACCTGCCCTAAGCGGACTCCATCAGTCTTTATAACCAACAGAACAGAGAACCCTCATTCCACAAACAAGCTGCTTTGTCTTTTAGGTTGGAGGACTTGTTGAGGAAAAGAGCCCACTTCAGATTTGACCAGACAACCCTCTTCCTCCATCTTTAACCTATAGACTACCTCTACCATAATCTAAATAACAGGAATAACATACTTGTTCAATAGGTCTCAGCATCCTCTTATCAACTCAATGTCAAACACAAAGGATAAGGATAATTCTGGGCCAATCTGGCATTTCAGGTGTACTATGGTGGGATGACTTATTAAGAAAATGTTAACTCCCTGCAGCATGGTTATCTTTATTGAGAAACAAAGGATTAGTAACATGATTGATGGGCCTTGTCTCCTAGGGATTATGCTGTGGAGCACCACTAATTGCTCTCCCTTCCTCCCTCCTCCTCGCTCTTTCTGTCTCTTTCCATCCACATCCATGCCCGTGGCCAATGCAATACACTTTTAGCTATCACCTTTGCCATCAGAGCTTGCGGTGCGAAGGGTTACAGGTGTCACTGACAGGCTGCAGGCTCCTGGGTAAGCACTAAAAAGACTGAACTGTCCTTAAAGTTATAGCCAAAGGACTTCATTTTGCATTCGGGCTCAAGTGGTTTGTTGAACACATGCCAGGCCTGAGCCAGAAGGACAGGACGGAGGGAGTCCGAACCCTGTATGGGTATGGTAACGCACCGTGTAATGGACTACTCTACAACTGGAAATAATGTGCTGAGTCATTTAGGAAAGCTATTAAGCCGCCTGGGTGACTTTGAAATTCACTAAGCCTGTTCACCCTCTACATTTATTCAGGAATAGGGCAGCTTCAGCCCCCAGCTCACCAGATCCCCCCTCCTCCCCTCCTCTGTTCTCCTCTTTGACATCTTTCTAACGGAATGCTGAGAAGAAACTTAATTACAAATAACTGGGGGAGAGAAAGCTTATCATTAGGCAGCATGGAAAATAGTATGGCTTGTGCCAGCAAAGCCTTGTGAAATACAGTACAGCTGTGTATTTCCCCACACTTAATTGAACATGTGTTGTATTAACCTTGAGAGCATTGTAGTGGTTCTATTTTCAATTAATCTTCTAAAGGAGAAGACGTACAAATTAAAACAGGACACAAACACAATGTTGCTGTCACAGAATATTTCTTCAGCAACAATAGGCGACTCGGTTCTTTCACTAAGCATCCTAATAGGTTACTGACCGCTCAGATCACTGCAGGCCCACAACACAGCCACATACTGTATGGCAGTTTCACAAGCCACTGAAGCACTTATTAAAATGATTGAAATTATACCACACCTTCCTCCGAGCCATGTGTGTCCTTGTCGTTCATCATTAAACCATCCCCTATCATAGAGGATTGATGCAGAGGGAGCCGGGTGCAGGAGCACATGCACCGTGAACTTACTTGCAATATTCTACCACATGTAGCAGAAATAATAAAGGATGGTATCAAATAGCATTTTACATGACCTGCCTGAACCTCTGCTATAAATGACGTCTAACCCCAGGGGAAGCTGCAGGGGAGGTTCGAAAAGGCCTGTTAAAATCTAATTTCCCCATTTTATTCTTTAGAGAAGCTGAATGCTAAACGCACATTTCTGCTCATCAATTGTTTTGCATAACAATACACGCCACAAGCACAATGTGATCCCTCACAACCCACACACTTTGGGTTTGTCTGCTTACTAAAGGGCCTGACAGAGGCCATGAAATGTAAATGTCTTGTGGAGGTTTCACAGGTTGTGATGTTGTTCAATAATGGATGCAGTGCTTTACATTTTCCCCTTTTGGAATCAGTTCAGATAGAAAAGGCCCCTGTCAAAATTTACTGAGAGGTTCAGAGGAGAAATATTCACAAAGCCTAGCACACAAAGGTGATATGAAAAGGGAAACAGGGTGAAGGAGAGTCAGAAATCAGGAGTGATTCAACACAAAAGTGCATGTGGGAACATATCATCGAAAAGAGGGGTGTGTTTGTGTGTGTGTGTGTATGCACACTTTTGAGTGAATTGATAGCCATGGGTATCTTAGGTTTTCTCTGAATAAAGGCTCCAAAAAAGCATTTCTTGAATACTTTTCTTTTGCTACTTTTATCTTTTTCATTCATCTCCTTACTTCTATCTATCTATCTCTATATATGAATATATAGTACAGTTTAGCCAATTAATATGTGCTCCTTTGACTCAGGAGAAGTTGAAAAACATGTTGATTCTAGCAGTGGAATGTAGGACAAAGAAGACTTGAACTTTGCAGAGTGTGACATGATGACTGATAGCATCTTTAAAAATACAATTCCAACATGAATTTCTTATTAACTTTAAAATCTTTGTGATGAATGTCCTGTTCTTGTAGTATAATGAATACCTGCAGCCTCTAGGGATTCTTTTAATAATTAGTCCAGTGAAGTCATGTCAGGGAAAACACAAATCATCATTTAGTGTCAAAGGTAACCGAGGTTTTGTCGAGCCGTGCATTTGCTTTCTTTGTGGTCACGAGGCAACAATGGTCAACAACCATTGACAGACCCCACCATCATGCAGATGTGTCTCTGGGTATCCATCTTCGCTTCCATCCATCAGCGCTCTTTAGTGGAAAGAGAATGACTCACAGTGGCAGCTGTTACCTGCAGCTAAAGCTAATTTCAGGGGCGGACTCCCTGGAATCCATTTCTAGTGTAATGACTGAGCAGGTTTCATATTACTCATATTTTTATATATATTCTTCCCTTTCCTGAGTTTTTCAGCACATGACAATGGCTACAACTCATACAAAATAAATAAAAGCTTTTGTAAATTTGCAAAGTTCTTTCGACTTCATTGCACGGAAACTTAATTCACGCATTAATGGTATCATCAAGTACATTTTAAAACTGTTCTCACCCCCACAGTTAGTGTTTATACACCCATTAGGTATATAAATGTACAGCTTTGCTTCCCTCCAATCACAATATACAAGTTTAATTAAACAATATCATCAACAGAACTTCTCATTTTTTAATTATGACCATTAGATCAAAGGGAATAACTCTCAGACTCCAGTTCACTCAACGCGACATCTGACATTCTTTGTTCAGCATAATGTATTCAGAACACATCATTCAAAGTTGCTGTAAGGAGATATTTAGAAAATTAGAAGTATTTTCAGTCTAGACATCGGATCTTTTGAAGGACATACTTTTGTTGGCTGCACAGGGTCTATCCTCTGAATTAGAATATACGCAACTCCTGTCTGCTTTTTACTACTCTCTTTTTGGTACCACAATGTGGCAAACTGAATTAGGTGTGTAGCGTGTGAGCAGCTGGGAAGATTTCTAACCCATCTGGGAATGTTAGCTGCTGTGGGTCTTGTGGTTTCTGAGTTCCTGATACTTTGACGAAAAGGTGGACAAAGGAAACGAGGAGGATCCAAACAACAACTCTCAACAGTCAAACACTAACACATAATTGTGACAAAACATTGGAAGTGTGGTTGTTTCAAGAGTTGATGTTGAAGTAACCGTGCAGCCGATTCTCGCCACTGGAGGGATGCACAAAAAAAACCTCAACACTGGCATGATCTTTCAGTTGTCTGCAGAGACAGATATGCACCAGGTAAGCCCTTCCTGCTCTTTATTTTTTCCCCAGACGGGTCATGGCTTAGTCTTTCAAGGATGGACAAGCTAAATGGTACTTTACTGTACCATAACCCCGTCCCCGGAGACCAAGGACGTTGTTCATTTGAGACTTTCCCCACATCGATGGGTTCTATATTTCATCTCTCAATTACCCATGACTTCAGTGAGAAATACAAGGCACCCCTGTGTGACATATGGTACCCCTCCTTCCTCCTATCCCCCATCCCTAAACTCAACAGGGCAACCATGCTACCCTGTGATGGGTTTCAGAGCGGGACTAAAGGCTCACCATGAGCAACCCTTGTCTAACTGGTGGGAGACAGCTGGATTAGAAGCAGCAGCACCCCTAGAACATCCCAATTAAAATCAAAGCAATCACCATCGCAGTGCAGTCATTAGATTGAGAGCCTGTTTGAGGCTAAACGCTATAATATCGCAGGAGCCGCAGGATTTCAAAAGCCTGTCAGACACTGATTTCATACATTGGAAAGTTTGATGAATAGAGCCTTGTGAGAGGCAACTCTTGAGCGCTGCACTATTACCGAAAGCTTTGCTGGGGATTAGAGGGAAGACAGAAGCTTTCATTCCATCAGTAAGTCAATGTATGAATAATTTACTCAGTGGGTATCTCTGCGAGCTCTCCCTGTAAGCCCTGGTAATGTTTTATTTGTATGTTTTCTGTCAAAAGTAATCTAGCATCCAGAGTGATGAAAACAGTTGGTTGAGATCCGCCGAGTGTGGCAGGCCCCATGCAGCTCACAGAATACCTGTTTGATGTGACGTTTGTTGTCAGTGATAATTAGCTCTTCAATGGACCATGTCCACTCCGTGTCCCATGATTACGAGAGCGCTGATAAGAAAAGCTGTGAAAGAAAGCACAAGGAGGTTTTCTCTCTTTATCTTTGCATTGTCCTTCTCTTGCAGATTTTATTAAAACGATAATTAATTATGGTTTATTACAAATTGGATCTTATTTTCATAGGTTTGGCCATCTTTTAATCTGATCTGCTAACATCCCACTCATCAAAGTTGATTGCTGAGTACACATTGGTACGGCAAAGAGGCAAGAAACCTCAGACAAGCTGTAAACAAGCCAAAAGTTTAGCTATTTTTTATTTATTTGGACGTCAAAAACAGGTGAGTGCAGCTGACATGTTTGTAAAAATCCCTCATTATAAAGGAGAACTGGTTCAAAGTAGAACCAGAAAGTTAGTTTACTGCGATAGATGTTCACAGAGGACAGTTTGGGTAATGATTTTGCTGTTAGTCTCAGTTTTCTCTTCCAAACAGGTTGTCTAACTGTGTTGTTAAGCTGTTTAATGGTGTGATTCCTCATCCTGACCTGTTTAACGTGTTTATAGTGATATCAGCAATTACTTTGGTGAGTACAATGTTATCAAAACCAAAAGGAATGATGGCCAAACTAAGATCCAAGTTCAAATAAACGAGAATTAATTATTCATTAAATCAACATTTCACATGGAACCTTTTTTCTGGCTAATACTACATTACATTCAAAGTCATACATTGGAAATTCTCTACTGGTAGATTGCAATTATAACCTGTGAGTGCTCCAATGGTCCAGAGAGGGAGGAAATCACAAAGGGAATGAAAAAACATGTTCCTGCCATGACATATTTATTTAGACTAGAGCTCCCTCTCTGCCGTTGAGGTTTAGTTAACTTTAAAAAAAACTGTGGATCATGCATCCCTGCCCATTGAGGTTTAATTCAACCAATGAAATTATTTCCGCCTCCCTTGCAGCTCTGCTTCTCCATAATACTAAAATGCCAATCAGCGTTTCCTCTTGCTCTCTGACTCCCTTTCTGTTTCTCCCTCTCCCACACACACACACACACACACACACACACACACACACACGCTTGCACAGGAAATCCACTGAATGCTCTCTTTATCTTTCACATGGGCATCTCAACACATACTAAGGACACACACACACACACACACACACACACACACACACACATATGTGATGGACACACACATGTACACAAACAGACAGAGAGAGAGAGTGAGAGAGTGAGAGAGAGAGACCATAAATACCAAAACAGTATTAATCCCCTGAGGAGGTCTGTAAAAGGGTTTCTTAAAGCTGATTTCCACCACACAGAGGCTTTCCAGGTCAGCACTGTTTGTGGTGGCAATGGTGCTGAAGCATTCAAGCTTTACGCCCTCACCTTTATACTCTGCTACTTTCTATTTCTTCTCCTCTCGCATGCAGTCTTTCTCCTCTATCTTTTCTGCCTTCGTCCTTGCATTTCTCTGAGACTACGTGCCACACTAAGCCGGCTAAATCTGAAAATGTTGTTTATGTGCGAAAATGACTTGAGCCACATTTTAAGGTCGTATTCGTAAAGAAATCATGTGACAGAAGAAATAACATGAATACAGGTTAATGACAAGAGCTGTGCTCTGTGATGGGCTATATTGACATGTGCAATGACACATGACTTTCCTGAATAGTATTCATCATCCTAAGGTTAGCAACATGCCCCCACCAACAAAGGGCTATATTCAGTCTGAACACCTGTGGACAGACGGTCAAAGCTGAGAAAATAATTAGCTTTCAAATTCCAGGCCATCGTTATACGTAGGTCTTCGTACAAGCAGCTTCTTGCGACCCATATTTACGTTTGTTGCTAAACGGCGCCTCTAGTGGCCGTAGTTATTATGATTCCAGCGAAGGAGGACGTCTGGTGTAGTATTATAAAGAGTGTTACGGCCACGGCCAATGCCGTCTGCCTTAGTTATCTGTGGGGGTTATTATGTGGATGCCTGCACGCTTTCTGTTAAGCACGCTAGGTGCTTCGGTGCTAGTTATGCTTTGTTCGTATTTCGTATTAATCCAGTTTTAGAATTGTTTATGTTGGGGTTTATTGTTGTTAGTTTGGCAGTTGACGCCTCGCTGCTCTTGTGTGAAGAGCCCTCCTTTTGTTCCATTTGTCTCTTTAAAAGCAATTGATTGCCAATTATCCATATTATATTAATACATATATGTTATTTAACCATAACCATCTGGTTGTATGTTCCTCCCTTTTCCCTCGCCGAGCCAGGTCGTATCAAAAGTGACACATTCCCCTTGACGGTGGGAATACAGAGCTTGCACCCAGGAGACCGCATGTGAAAGCAATACTGGTGATGGACATTAGTTCGTAACTACGTTAGCATAATAGAAATTGACCTATGCTGTCATTTTGGTATGAGGAAGTGTTGTCAAATTCATTTGGCTCATCTGGTGTAGACGTAGCCTCTCGCTCTCTTTCTCACTGTCTGTTTCTCAAGCTCTCTCTCTCCTCTCTCCGTCAAAGCCAATATGTTTTGCATTTGAATTACACTGTTATTTAACATAAATCGAAGAAACTTCAATCAACAGCAAAATAAATGCATGATGTCGCTCCGTATGTAATTAGTTGGAGGTCTTTAGCTTATCTGTTTTTATAAGACCTCCAGGCTTAGTAATGGGATAATTAAAATCAATACAGTTGCATCATTGCATATGCGTTCCTCTTAGATCTGAGTGTGATAGAACACACAGCACAACATTACATTCATCTTGGCAACGATATTGTTTTTGTCAGTCACTATAATTGAAAATTACCAAAGTAATATTGTTTTACACCCAATGAATCAGAAAATATTGTCAAAATCATGGAGTCAAAAGAGACAATGGTGAGTCTGGAGTGCAGGATATGCAGACTTTGTTCACACATTATTGCTAGGCAGCAAAAAAAGCCTTGATATCAGCTTGACAATCGTGCGTTATTGCGTTTATCCAATGGATTTTGAATGTGTGTGATACTGAATAACACATCTTTATCTCAATCCCCAGAGAAGCATGACATTTGCTGAAATTAAAATATAAAGTTTTACAAGGATTTAGTTGGACAACAGCGATATAACGCATTAGACAGAGGAGTTTTTCATCCAGTATGTAGAATTCTTTGTACGGTAATGGCCGTATGTGGCAGTGTTACGACTTCATTTCCTCCACCTGTGATCCATGACAGCCCTGTTTTATGCTCACCCCATCATACGTTTTTACACCATCAATTACATCCAACCTCTGTTTCTCTCGTCCTCCCCTTCCTCACCACCCTGTCTGATTCATGGATTGTCTTGGTATTCTGACAGACTAACCCTCTGGTGTGCTCTGCTCCATCTCCTCTGCACTCAAAGCTCCGTTTTTATGAGCCAAACCTAGCAGAAGGGCAGGAGGAATCATCGTTTTTATAACTCACACATGTTATACAATCGGGTGTTAGAGGTGCGTTCCAGGGTAAGAGATCAAGGTTGCAATGCTGTACATCTGCCTCCTATTCTCTGACCTAGATTACATTATGAACACGGCAGAGAGACAAAAACCACAACACAAAAAGAAGCATTGAGACAGAAAACAGGAAGGCTGTGCTTCTCCGATAATGCAGTCTCATTAACTCAAGAGATACAGGATCAAGGCTTTTCTTATAATTATGAACTATTATGATTTTTGTTCACAACTGTTAGCTAAGAGCATATGTCATAATGGGATTAATAAAATGTATTTTATATGCCGTCTTTCTTTTACTTGCTTTTCAGGTTGAAATGCAGGAACCTTTTAAGCAAGTAAACTGAGAAGTAATAAATGGAAAACATAATAAGAGGAAACAAATAATGTAATTTCAAATGGGAGTTCAGCTTGAACATGTGAACATGGGTGTGTGGAGACGATCTTCAACCACCTTAACCACAGAACCTTCACAGATTGGAAACTGTACCACTGTTTACCTCTGAAAAGGACACACAATAAATCGGTTTGCTTGTATAAATGTGCTTTCTTGGCCAAGGAGGTTGTGTTCAAGGAGGTTATGTCCTTGGTTTGTTTACCTGTTTGTCAGGAAGACTACGGAAACACTACCGGCCAGATTGTCATGAAACTTGGTGGGAGGGTGTAGCATGGGCGAAGGAAGAATGCTTTACATTTTGGAGCAGATCTGCACGTTATTTTTGATAGAAATGGCCAAGATCTGCACTCTCCTAATGCCCTTCTAATTTGGGTTCATTCCCAGATGAGATGCTTGTTTTGAGCCATCATGAGCACATTGCTATATCTCACCTGCTGTAATTCTCTAGCTGCAGAAGGAAGGGCCTGAGTACTGTGGAGGACACCAGCCACCCAGCACATGGTCTCTTCTCTGTGTTGTCCCTCAGGAAAATGCCTACAGAACATCAGAGATCAGATGAGCCGCCTCAAAGTTAGTTTTTACCCTCAGGCGGTTAGATTACTGAACAGCAAGCTCTTTAAATAACTTACTGATTTCTCATTGTAGTTTTAACGGCTTGTATTTCATTTCATTTAATTTCATGTATATGACAAGAAGCTACAGCTTAAAATCAATAATTGTTTTATAATAACAATGGCTGCACGTTATAATACAAGTATATGCAAACAGACACAGGACACATGAAGAAATCGAAGGACATGGTGGGGTTTTAGTGGCTTCTTAATACAATGTGACAGCTGAAACCCCCTGAAGAATTAGTGTATATAAGGAGAACGATACACCAGGGGATTTCAAGACAAACGCTGTCATTACGACACGCAATGAAATACACCAGGCACTGCGACTCAGCTGACGCCTTGCATTTGGTATTGTGGCTGATTGTAATAAACTGGAAACAACAATGAGTGTTTTCTGGGATACTATTGGTCCAGCTCTACTAATGCTCAGTTACAGTATGTGTTCATTATATTTCACCTCGTTGAGATTGTTAAGAGGACTGTCAATTATCTGAACCGAATGACAGAGCATCTGAATGACAGAGACGCAGCAATTAGAGAAAATAAACATTTGCAGAGTTGGGGTTCAGAAGAGATGAACCATCCTTATGCCAGCGGAGTGAAGGGCTCCCTGAAATAACCTGAGCGTTAGTATTGCTGCTCATCTTCATGAATCTTTAGGCAAACCTTCAGTGAGTCTCTTGTTTGACCTGTCAGCAGACTCATACTAAGTAGACTTGAAAACAGCTATGACAATATTAGAATGTAAAATAATGCAGGTTCCCAGAAGTGCAGGTAACCCTTTGACCCCGAATCAACCGAGGCAGAAACCCCCTACAAACATTATCTTTTATCATTGTGTGTGTGTGTGCATTTCTGTGTGTTGATGTGTTTTGTATCAATCTCTGGGGGTGTGTGTGTGTGAGGAATTGATCTTCAACGTCACTGTATGCCGCTGAGGGAAAGTATTGTGTTGCTGATTAAAAAGATGTGCTTTCAAGAGTGGCAGGGGAGATGATTATTTATTTGATCAACACTGAATATAAAGTTCTGTTTTTAAAATAGAGTTATCATTTCGATCCTAGACAGCGTACATTTAATAGAATATTCACCTCAAATAGAGATTGGTAACTAAGTCAGTTCACTCAATAAACACTGAGCACTCTCGGGTGTCTATCCCTGATGTCATTGTGGTATGTAATACCCCTCGGGAAAAGACAAAATGCTTTGTTATAGTCACGGATGTGGGCCAATGGAGGCAAAATCCATTTAGCTCCTGCTAACAGACACACACATACATATATTCCCACACAAACGGACACTGTACAGTATGCACACCCACATACAACCTCGGGTGTCTGGTCCATTAGGGTATTTAAGCCGTGTGTGTGTGCACACTGACACATACTGTGCAACAGCATGTGGGTGGATTCTCAGTTTGACTCTAAGACCTTTAGAGTGAGTAGATTTAATCCCCTAATACATATTGTTGTTTGCACATAGAATTCTCTACATCCTTAATCTTTCGAGACTCTGGTTCAACATTTGCCGCAAGTCCACGGCGTCCATAGAAACATGGTAGACAAATTATACAATGGAGAGGAGGGAAGCAGTTACATCGCACAATTATTTTGAATGTTGCTTCAATTCAAGCAAAGCCTGAAGTGACATAAGTGGTGCAGGTCATAAAGAAGCAATAACAAAAAGAAGATGGTTGAAAGGGGCACGGAGATATATACGACTACAATGTAATCACAAAGTAAGAAACTGAAGATGAAATAAAAGCTTAATGGCATGGTCATTTCACATTAGAGTAAAGTGTATTTATGGAATAAATCCAGGTGTGAGCATCCGTCATCCTCCGGTGCTGAAAGATGGAGCCAATGCAGAAATGCCAAAAACTGCAGTTCCTCTAATGGCCACATGAGGTTGACGAGCCAGGTACAGAAAATTGGTTTTGCTCTCTTTAGCTAATTTACCCATTAATGACAACTATACAGGGACATTTGCCAGTATAAATTATATTAAAGCTTAAAGTTAGGCATAATTAAGGGTGTGGTAGCTTTGAGTGACAGGTGGGAGGCTAGGCTAGGCTAGGCTATGCTATGCTAGGCTATGCTAGGCTAGGCATCACATCATCTCATCTAGAGTCACTGAACTTGACCTGCCAGCCGTGTTTGTAGACACAGAGTATTTAGAATCTAGAATCTGCACTTTCCTTACACCAGTGCTCCGTTTAACTGGACTTTTAATTGGTGCTTTCTAATGATGAAGTCATAATTGTCATACATAACTTCCACCTGTCCATAGTTAAACTGTGTAATCATTCAAACTCTGAGAATAAACGGTAAACCTGCTCAGACTAAGTTTGAGTAAATTGATTTCACTGTAAGGATGTTTAAAGGTTGGATGAATCATATGCAATTACTGCACAGTTGACATGGAGGCCAACAAGTGGTTAAGGAGTATCAGTTGGAAAGGCTTCTGGTAATTGCGTTTCAAGTATTTATATTGTTAATCTATTGCAACGTTGTCATCATAATCAGAGTGGGAATTAATTTCAACTAATGGGCCATATTTTCCTGGAGTGGACGAGGCAATCAGAATACAGAATGTTTCACAATTCTTATGTGACATCCTCACCTGACACAGCTGCTAATGGTCACTGCACTGTTATATTTATGACAGCTAGCATCTAAACTGGGATAAATCCATAAAAACAGGTTTCAGGGAAGATAGATGTTTCTGTCAATGTTTACTGCGTCCTCTGATGTGCCATCAAATACGCTGGCAGATGCTAGAGCAGACTGCAAAGCAAGCACTGTCACCGCCGAACTAGCAGTGCCTCACAAGGGCAATACGCTTTAAACTAGATGTATAGCAGTTTAGTTACATAACCTTATGTCAGGAGGATATGCATCCTAAATATTTAACAATTAAATAAGCTTTAGAAATGGTCAAGGTACATTACATTTCCTCGTCGTTTGCTGAGTGATAATGTATTATTAATGGGTCTCTTAGAAATGTGTCTCTATGGTTGCTTGTGTGGAGAAAATATGACATTGAAAAGACATTTGAAAGGAATGAATTGGAATACTTGTAAGAGTACAACATGCAGGTATTTCATGTTATACATATTAAAGGTGGGTGAACGGAGTTAAAACGTTGTTGTTGTGCATCAAAACAAAAGTGTGTCACAACACCTACTACCTGTTTTTGAGGGTTCCCAAGTAGAGCACTTAAATGTGGCCTTAAACACTGCACACTGGTGTTAAGTGGGTGTTCAGTATCCAATAATAAATTGTCCACATGGGACCACTTAAAACTGTACGACATTGTATTTGCATCAATAATGGAGACATGAGATTTTTTTACATTTCTAATTTACAAGTGTTTATGACAATATGGTGATAAAAAAAAGAAGAATGTTGAGAGTGGAAACATTAATAAAACTCCAGCAAATAGGATTATTGTTCCGAGAAATGCTTTCACAGGAATATGTTTTGGTACATTGAGTGTCAAAGCTCTTTGTGAGGGGGGCAACGATAAAGTCAGAGAAAGACCCAAACTTTGTAACACTGATTGTGAACAAAAATCCATCTGGCACAACACCCTTACCAAAGACAGTGTGTGTCAAGGCAATCGCCGTGCCATGAATATGTGTAAAACCTCAGCAGACCTTGGGAGGAGTGCTCATTCAAAACACAAGGCTGTCCATTTGTTTGAGAAAATAATGGGCGAGGACAACGGGTTTAATGCCTGTCTGTATCAGTCTGAGTACCTCCGTGACTCACAAGGAAATTGAAACAATACTGAAGAAAACAAGCATCGATCTCCCAATAAATATCATCCCTGAGTCATGCCGGAGAGCAACATATATTAATTGTGATTCTGCTAGACATGAAAACAAGGAACAAACCAATTGAGCATGAAGGGATCGTGGAATGAGAGCTTTCAGATATATGTGGTGAATATACGGCATACATAAAGCTTTCGAGCAGATTTTCCCATTCAGGGAGGTCAGAGATCGAGACTGACCAGAGAGTTGTTTGTGTCCCAGTGGGCTGGGAAAAACTCCCAGTAACAGACCATCACACAGCTGCAGGCGCCTGAGGCAAACCTTTCCTCCTCACCCCCGGACCTCCTCACTTTAAAACTAGGGCAAAACTTTCCACACAGCCACAGATCCATCAGATATGACAGAGTGAGGACAACGTTGAGCTTCCTTATCTTTTCTCTTTACAACAGACAAAGAATATTGGTGCAACTCCACAACAGGCTTGCACTCTCTTATAGTACTGCACTGCAGGAAACACAAACACTGTTACACAACAGTGTCCTGATGGAGCTGGTGGTGAGGTGATCATGTTTACATACGCTATCAATGTCACTTCTTTCTAAAGTGTATTGACATGACATCTATTAAGTCATTAAACCTATTCATGTGAATATATAATAAATAATACTGTAGACATCCAGATCTTCTCGTCTGGTCTTGTCACTTCTCATGTTGTCGTTCAGCATTTTCTAACTCTTACAGCAATTCTTACAAATAAAAGATTGCTCTCAATGTGTGATGTTGCATCTTTTACAAGTAAGAATATCAATCTTAATCTACGACGCGAAATAAAGATATCTAAAGGATAAGGATTGTGATATTCCACATTTCTGTTATTGTCAAATCACCATAAAAGGACCAACCATGAAGCCAAAGATAAAGCCGGAGCTACGCAGGCGTTTGTTGTCCAGAAACTATTAAAAACACAACCACCTTCACATCGGTGGCCTGTTCCTTCACCACCACAAACACACACACTGCAGTTTATCGTGAGTCAGTCCCACACACACCGTCCTGCTGCCAGGAATACTTACAAGTTTAACACGTGTGTATTCATCCGCAGCTGAAAATAGTACCCAATAAATGTACAATTTACTCCTTTTAAAAGGTTGAAATTATATATTTGTAACCAAGGAACAAATAGGCGAAGGCCATGCCACAGACCATGTAGGGAAGTCTAATCATATTTTTCATTTTATTCATACAGAGCATTTCCACAGCACTGCACCTAGAAAACACAACACATAATGCTGAAACTACAACACATGGACACGGAAACAATTCAATCACATGCCTTCTGAAAAAATGCAACTCTTCAAGAAGGAATATTGCTTGTGGCTCCGACTGTGGGAGGTGGCGTTTGGTTTATGAATGTCTCAGAAGTAAAGAGCGAGAGGGGCAGCTGTGAGAGATGAGCTTCAGTCAGGAGGGGTGGCACCAGGGGCCTTCGAGGTGGTTCTGTGAAATGCAGGAAGCCAGTTAGGGTCTCTGTGCAATGGAGTGAGTGCGGTGCACCACTAAAGTTAAATAGTTACTCAAAAACATAGCAGCTACATTTTACTAAAGGTCTTTGGAGCAAGTTTTGAGAAAAGATTTCAAGGTGTATTTAGTCTGACATATTATAGGGAGTACTTTGGAGATGGGATGTGCAGCCGAGCTTTGGAATATTGGACGATTACGTGATTACACAATGTGATGCTTCCAGAGCATAATGCACACTATGTCTTACCGTCATCTCAGTTTCCTGCTCAAAAGCTTTTACTTTTACCCAACAATACACAATGTCATTTGAGCCATTGGGAAAGTGGTGTGTAATGCTGCCGTTTTGCCTGTCTGTCTCCGAGGCAGAGACAAGACAGCAGCTATAATGTGCTCTATTCATCAGTTCTATAACACAGATGTATGGCACCACTCTATAGAAACAGGGGATGAGGAAAGATGAGTGTGATTGTGCCCAACATATTTCTCAAGTAAGTGGAAGTACCATAGCAACCCTGTCTCCAATTATGTTTATACAATAATTTGTTTTCCCAGTTATGTTTTCATTAGAAATGTAATTGCTGTCTGGATGATGTTCACAGGCAACATCATTTCTAGTCAAGGAGGAAGCTCATTGTTGTAGCGCACAAAAGCACATGACTTGTGACATGACACCAGAGACAGAGACTCACATCCTCATTATGTGTTTAGGTTTAAGTAACAATAGCACTTTGATTAAGGTTATGCAACAATTATGTAAATAATTACATTTTATTTGTAGACATGGTTGAGATAAAAGTCTAACTTTCCAAATGTTACATTAAATAAGGCACGGATTACAACATGGTGTATGCACTATGTACTGTGTACCTTCACTTTATTTAGCTGTTCATTTAGAGCAGGACCCCTAAACTGGTGTAGCATGGAGCAGGGACCCCCTACTGCAGCGGTATTCAAACGGGTGGGGGGGATGTGAAAGTGCAAAAAAAACAAAAAAAGTACCTCCGCGGACCACCAGGGGGTCGCGGATCTCCTGTTGAAGACCCCTGATTTAGATGATTGATATTAAATACATTAGGTTACGTGTTCATTTATTATCTTTAATTTGTATTGTTAAACTCGTGTTTATCGTTAGTGAAATGATCCTAACATCTTTCATGTAGGTCTGCTTACCACACTATTTAATACTCTATATTATATTAAATCATATTCATGGTGTGTTAACTGATGTATTTCCAACTTTTTTTAAAGAGTAAATATTGTAAATATTTGCATTTAATTATATGTAGAAGCTGACTGGATGTGTTGGTTTGAAGTTTATACGTGGAGAGATAAAAACCTGGGAAGATGTCCAGTACAACACTTACTCTGGACAATACTCTCAGTTAAATATTACAGTAAAGGATATGCAGGTTCTCTAATCATCATTATGAACTTCAAGGTGAACATTCAATCCAGTTTACCCAGAAGACATTGCTGTTGTTTTGATGTAAACACTGGCTCATAAACAAGCGAGCGATTGGTACTTTGATATGAAATGCAAATGGAAATCTCTGGCAACAGGGACGTGAACTGCTCCACCATGAGACTATGGAGAACATCTCTGCCTTTCCAAAGAATCAGAGGAGAGACAGATGGCGTGGGAAGTATTGGAATCAGCAAGCTCCTATGCATATTGAAAGGGTAAACAAAGCGTAATAAATACTAGATGTCAAAATCCAATCATCTCGTACTCTTGTAAAGCCCATTAGTTAGTGCATGTTGAGTTCATTAACATCTACAGTATGTGGTTGAATTGTCTTTATTAACATTTAACTGAATCTCTGCTGCATGAGCTGCTTTAATTGCATGTTAAAGAAGTGACTTTAAGTGTCATGCGTGCATAATCTAATACATTAAAAACAGTACAATGTGTGTGTTTTATATCATATCGTATATTACGGTTCCACAGCAGGCAGCAAATATCTGTGCATATTTACGAGGTACGAAGGATATCTATATGAAGAACATGAGGAATGAGGAGCGCTGAGCTCTGGAACTCCTCTTTGAAAAGAACAGATTAAAACAATTTAAGCATTTGTTGTTTTTCTTTGATTAATTCAGAATTATGAAGCGCATAGAGTAGCCTACTTCATCTTAATCTACAGTGTAAAACAAATAATGTGGGTAATAATTAAGGATTCTTCAGCTCCGACAGTTCCTTTCTGAGTAAACCGTACACATGAAAGCTGGTTTGCTTGGGGGTAGGCCAGAGGAACAACATGCCAAAGTCACTCTGTAACTCAGAGACTGTACGAGGGCTCCAGGTCATTTAATTCCCTCTGTGTTCGCCATGTTTGAGGTCGCTGCTTGAGCAGCTATGGCTGGGAGGAGCATTAAGTGATTGTCTCGCTCTAAGAGACAGCAGAGCCTGTATTAGGGTGTACTGACAAACTATTAGCACAGTATTCATTTAAAAGATGAATTCTATGATACATTATTTTTAATTGCCTGTACATCTGAAATCAACCCACTTATAATATTTGGAAGTGGAAATAATTTTGACCATTCTGAACACATTAACCGTTTCGTTTCAGAATCTCTAGCAACGTTTACTGGAACAATAATCCTAAATACGACTCACTCGCTAAAGGCCCTGTCGCACAGTGCCGTATGGCAGACACGTGTGCTGGTGCATATGAAAATGAGCATATACAACGTATACAGAGCGTATTGATAGCGTATCACGTACTTATACAAAACGTATCAGAGCGAATGGCCAACGTATTAGACAAATGCCCAACAGATGCATAACGCATTCCTAGCGTATTCTTTCGCCGTATGGCAGGAAACGTATGCCGGCGTATACGGAAAATCGGCAATACGCTGGTGTACGTTGTTGAACGCTGAGGCCGTGAAACGTTTTGTGAGCATGAAATTGGTCATTCGCTCCGATACATTTTGTATAAGTACGTGATGCGCTATCAATACGTTCATATACGCTGTATATGCTCATTTCCATATGCACCAGCAAACGTTTCTGCCATATGGTGTGACAGGGCCTTAAATTTGGATTTCAATTCAATGGATTCACACATTTAAACTGTTGACGCACACGTCATGAGAGCGCCGACCTTTAAGGGAGCAGAGAGCTGGAGATTCCACAACAGAAGAAGATATTGTAGCTTACTTACTGTTGTTCAACCATCTCTGTTGGAGTATAAAGCGCTCCATGATAGAGGAGCTGTTTGCAGACAGTTAAGAGAACGAGCTGATGATATACATCTCTTGAACAAACTGAACCTATTATCCCGATATCCCGATCCTCCAAACAAGCTTGAAAACTGACAATTAACGCTTAACGTTTAGCGAGCAAGCTCACAGTTTGCTCGTTAGCCAACCAACAAAAGACAATATACATATTCAAATGTTAAACAATTCTCTGTTGTCCACTGCCTTTTCAATGCACAGTTTTAAACTACTCCCTTGCACCTGCACCACACTCAAGCCTTTTCTGACATCTTTACTTCCCTTGTCTGGTTGCTGTATGTTTTGACATCATTTGCGCCGAAGCCATTTCTCCAATAAACCCCCTGAAAGTGCCAGAGGTGTTAGGCTAGTTGAGATGTGATGCAACTGCAATAGTAAAAGTGCAAATGACAGACAGGGGATTAAAGAAATGGTACCTGGCATTAGAGCCGATCTAAACGTGGCAGGGAGCTCGCTCCGCTGTGGCATAGCAATCAGGGCTGATTTGTGTGATTGAGAGCGAGCAGTAAATGTTGATGGCTCATTTGCTCGTTGATGGATAATTGTAGCTATTAACAACATGACACTGGTCTCACCTTTCTTAGAAGATTCTTCGTCACAGTGTTAATGGTTTCCTCTTGTCCGTGTCCTTGCATTCATTATTAGAAGCACTATCCTGTTGTGCCCCTTAATGACGATACCTCGTGGTATAATACTCCGGTAGCACCATACATCTTATTGAGACGTTTTAATGTGCTCAAGAATACGGAAAAACAAGAATACTTTGTGGTACAAAAAACCTTGATTTAACTAAATGTATTCCTCTATGTTCATCTATTTATGTTCGTTGCAGAGGGAACGTTTTTACAGCAGCACCTACACTTCACAATTAAAATGAGTGGGGACAGAAACTGAGGCAACGATGGAGCAAATATAAGCACATAATGCCTCTACGCTTCCTCTCGTCCCTGCAGGCAGCAGAATGCATTAATACAATATACCTTATTGTGCTTTGAAGCTTAAACTTTATATTTCCACCTTCAAATCTGCCTCCTACTCCCCTGAGACACATGGTCACATAAAGCTCACAGTGTTACATAAATACGTTCTATAATGAATATTCTAATGTTCCTGGCTTTGCTTTATATTCAACGGGGGGTCAGTGTTACCCATTTTTCAAAGAGAAGGAATTTAGTTAATTAGCTCTGGCCCTTTTGTTACGCACCCATTATAATTAATTCTAACTTTATTGTATTTGCATAACTCGTTAGGATTAAACAAACACATATACAAAGAATCAAATTCATATTGCGGTTGATTAATAAGTGTCTCTGGGCAAGAAACAAATGAAAGGCTTTTCCTTTTTATTTGAAGATGTTGCGAGGGAAATTATTAGCTTTTGGGGCTCAGATCCAAGTCTTTGTCACACGAGAGATAAATGAGATAAGTCCCTTTGCTTGTTGACAAAGATGGGCTGTGTCAAAACTGGGTTTGATATATGACAGTGACAGAACTCCAAAGTTAATCTGGGGCATCTTGAGAAATTGAGCTTTCTGAATATGCTGAGTCAGCGTAAAGGTGCACTCTTACAAGGAACAAAGACAAAAAAAACCAGAATCCTTTATGGGGTCTTCCGACTGAAAGTGCGGAAGAAAACCCTCAGGTTGTACTTTGCTTCAAAGAACTTCCTTGATAAGGTTTCTAAAGAATCCATTATGGGTTCAGTGAACTGTCAATTATCATACTGTATTGACTAATTATCATTCTTCACCGGTATATTTACATGCAGGGATGGCTCGCTTAAATTTAGATTCTGGCTGGCCTAACGCTCGCCCCCCTTCTGGCCTTTGAACACAGTTCAGTAACCAAACACCAAGTGTACGGCCGAACAGTGCCATTACTGTCAATCTGACTGAAAACTTAGTGAAAATGAGATTCCATGCAGGATTTGGAATGTACTTAAGAGGCTCAAGGAGCTTAGAGGTAATATATAGATGAATTTCATTTCAAACCTTCATATAAAAGGTACAGTCAGGGCTTCAAAGTGCACCACAGAGGGGTAGATACTAACTTCATGGGTTGTTGGAGATAACATAAATGAGCTGAGCACACACATTTACAAAGTGGTAAGCTTTCTCCAAATCCAGAGCTGTCCAGATGTGACATTTTTGAGGGCAAAGGAAATGAAACCATATCAGAAACCTAATGGAAACATTGATTTCTACATCACTGTTTGGCAACCTGTGAAAAATACTCGTCATGTTGCTGAATACGTTTAAGATTTAGACAGAAAACATTTGTTTTTAATACTCGGAAACATCATTTACGTGCTTGACGTGAATTTAATCCTGTTTTAAAGTGAAATGCCATCCAGCATGGCACTCACAACGGTGTCTATTGTGTTCTTACTTTCTGCCAAAAGCAGCTCAATACATGACAGCTTGTATTTATCTTGGTAAGAAGTTTGGATTGGAAGTCCTGACACTCAATATAAAGCTAACATTTGAATGTGGCTGTGGATTCTGCTTCAGAATAGTGTCCACACAGATGTCGGACTAACCGGCAGAACTTCTTTATCATATCATAATGTTGGGGGAAATAAATGGCCTTGCTTTTCTGAGGTCAAATTATCCTCAGGAGCCACGTTTACCATATGTACCCTTCCTTGTTCTGTCACCAGATGAGAAATACCTCTCCCAAAAGTGTCGCATTACAAATATCATTGTGAGCTAATGTCAGAGTGGTCAGTGAGGTATTTGTCGACTGGCTGCCTGCAGAGCTCTCGTATAGGACATGCAGGGCATGTCACAGAGGTTGCTAACTCCCCCCCCCCTCCTTCTCTTTCTCTAATGACTTTTTAAGTCACATTGAACACTATAAAATGACACTTTCATAGTGAAAATGAACAGCAAAGTAAAGCAGTCGTGGGTCTTGTTCACATACAGCCCTCCCTGAAGGTACTTCCTTTTCCTTTGAATGTGTTGAACTATCTAAATCAATCAGCACTGTGATATTTTACACTGATATGAAAATCAAGCGTAATGAAATACATTTTCAGACACTGGTACTACCATTTTTTTATTTTTTTATTTCATAGACAATCGTTCAGATTCAGATCAATGATCAGAATCAAAGAGGCAATTACATTTATGAAACACTCGTTCCAATCAATGTCTGTGGCTAATTCATTACAAATTGAAAGAGTGTTGTTCATCTACTGTCTGTGGTGACATGTGCAATATAATTGCAAGCCACTTCATGGGCGCTCTCCAAATCTTCCCAGACAGATGACATTTTTGTTGCTTCTATTGGTCTGTGCCAATTCCTTTCATTCTCCGTTAAAGCCTGCCTTTCTTTATTGCTTGACAGTTTATTGATGTTTTGCAACAGCTGTTATGACATGTATTAATTCTGTGCTTGTAAGAGAACCAGCCTACCCGGTGAAATTACATTTTGCTTTGCAAGTAATGGAAATATGTGGTGCAAGATCCTGACATTACCTGAACACCAAGGATATCTGAAGGGCACTTATATGGTAACGGGCCTTTGTAACGTGGTGTCTCTGCTTAATTATTTATATTGCAACGACTGAGTTGTTCGGCTATGTGCTGGAGGAAAACAGCTTAATAAATGCAGCGCTGTTGTTTTATTTGAGTTTTCTTTCAGAGGGCCACGGGAGATCATGACAGACATTGTTTGTGTTTCCGAGGCCAACAGAAAACTCCCCGGAGTTAATTTACCTGGGTGTACCAGCCAACCCCTCCTGCGGTGACTCACCTTTACCATCGTACAGCTTAGGCTCAGAGAGACTTGGCTTGTGAATGTAACACACTGGTGAAAGAAAACAAATGATGAGGCAGACGTAGAGTTCAACATAGGAGAACATGTTGATAGCTGGGCGAAAACATTCTCATCTTGGACTGGGATTCATAAACACCAAGTGTTGGCAAAGGAACATTACCTCGAGCCAAGCACATCACAATTTGGCTGCTAGGTGTTATTATATTGAATTGGTATTTAAATAGCAGCTGTTTGGAAATGGTTCTGATCGCTGTCATCAGGTGACAATTACTGAACTGGGAATACATGTCCTGAATCTAGGGCATCGGCGTGATTCTTTATTCCTACTTACTTTTTGTTACGAGATTCCAGCAGAGAAAACTGAGACTTAGATAAACCACATAGATGTTGGGACCATCAGCAAGAGCAGAGCTCATGACATGCATAGTTGTGAGGGGGACCTCCCTCAACAACCTCTCATGTCTACGTGGACAAGGCCTTTTCTTTTCAGCAGCAATGTTGGAATAATGAAAGAGTATAAAGAGACGGCGATTGAAGGAAAGTGACAGACAAACAAATGAGATTTGAGAGATAGTTAGATAGACTTAGTGTTGGTCCGAATACAAGATAAAACTCCACATGTTAGAGTGGCCTTTAATTGAGACCAGCCTAAGGATAAGGATATATATGATGCAATAATCATGCTGTCTAATCAGCATCTTGATGTGCCACACCTGTGAGGTGGAGGGATTATCTCAGCGAAGGAGAAGTGCTCACTAACACAGATTTAAATACATTTGTGAACAATATTTGAGAGAAATAGGCATTTTGTGTCCATAGAAAAAGTCTTAGATCTTTAATTTAAGCTCATGAAAAATGGGAGCAAAAACAAAAGAAGAGAACGCCTCTGGATACACCTGCTGTTTGGTCATAACATTTGTATTTAGATTCATGCTACCTTTTACATTATATATATATATATATATATATATATATATATATATATATATATATATATATATATATATATATTTCCAGCTTTCAAAGTGTTTCGTTGTGCATGTGTCACCAATAGTAAAGATAATATCATTATTAAAATCTGTTTTTACGTTTTTTGTGTAGTTTTGGGTCCAATATGTTCATATAGTATGTCAAAATGAAAAAAAATAACTATTAGGTTACATAGGTGAGGTTGTGCTGAAAAATAAAACATTGACACGCTAAACATTCCGTAATGGGGTTTAGTAAGGCACAATCAAAAGTATGCGAAAACGGCCAAATTATCCGCGGACTCCAGAGGGTTAACAACCAGGAGCTTGTTCGCAGCGTTTGAGACCAAAAACTCATGTTTACTGATGTAATACATCACGTGAGAACGAGGGTCATTTTCTCATAGACTTCTATACAGTCGGAGGAGTTGTAAGAATACAAGTTTGAGGAAGTCGCCGCTTGATTGTTCCACAGTTGTGGCTCCACAGGGAGCTGTGTGAAGCCACATAAATATCCTCAAGTGATGTCACGCAGGTTTGAAAAAGAAAGAAACTAACACACAGTGGGTGTGGAGTTAGGAAGGTTAAACCCTCCGTTTTTGTCCATTCAGTTGTCAACATCAGAGTGAAGGAAAAGTGTATATCGATGGATGTTGAGCTTATTTTAAAATATGTCTGCTTCAAGAAATTGCCTCTTGAAACTTGCCAGACCACAAGGAACAACGTGATAACTACGAGCTGATGCCTTTGCAAGGCTTCCACTTAATGTCTTATGAGGGATTTTGCACACTGTATAATACAGAAATGGAAAAAGGTGCACAGGCGCATTAATTTCATTCTAAAATGAAAAACATGAAATCTATTTAGATGCAACAACTGCTGGAAATAAAGTATAGTGTTTAGTTTTACAGATTAATGTTATTTCAAAGACTTTACCGTGAAGACAGGGTGTTATATCTCAGACCCAGAGTCAACCCTGAAAAACAAATCAGGATATTTGTATTCTAACTGCTTGTAACTGAGCCCTTTTCCTCAATTACCCAGTGTGGGTCGCTCTCACACGGGTCATTTGTCACACAAAACCCAATAAATGTCCCGTACTTTAAATTAGACCACTTTGACTAATGGCAGAGGGAAATGAAACATTCTGCATATTGATACACAGGAAACAGAAATGCATGTAATGATCCAGAAATTCCCATTTCTGAGAGAACACCCACAAATATCCTAACATCTCCCCCCAAAGTTCAATTTGAAACTTTATGCACAGTGTGCGCCACATAAGCCGTATTAAATGCCTCGTCAAATGGAAGTTGACTTGTCATGCAATGAAAGGGAAATGGCCATTTGGAAGAGAAACTCGTTATTGGAGGTAATATTAAAAGCAATCCATTCTAATCTGTGTGATAAGGGGTCTGTGGCGTTTTTCAAAACCTACTGCACGAGAACCAATAAAAAGGAAGCACTTGGATATATTGCAGAATCAATATCATATTTAAAGTGCTCATACAAATGTTGTGTCTAGTATTGTTTTATATTAACAGCCAGGAGCTGGCAGATAAAGTTATATCACCCATGGCTTATACGATCATTTCTAGCGGCAATGAAAATCTGGCAGTGTTTAGCTTTTTTCCAAATGGGAACAACAGATATGTAAGTATGGAGACAAAGCACATTATTCAGTCTTGGATTGTAATACTGAGTGGGTGCAAATGTAGACTGCAATAACAACAAGGCTGCACACAAAAAAAGCAGCATTCTGTGTTTACAGGACATTTCGTGCAAGAGGAATATTTAAGGATGTGCTGAAATTGGTTTTCAAGTAAGTGTTCATTAACAACAAAACATCACAAGAGCTGCAGTGTGGAAGAGGGCACAGACTGTGTGGAAGAGAGGGGTTGAGCTTCATCTTGGCAAACACAAGGACATCTGGAGCATAGCAGCTGACCGGCGGTTGATTTTCACCTCACGCCACATGGTGAGATTTGGATAGATTTTCAGCAGTTTAGCTGTTTGAGGCTATATTGCTTCTGTGAAATGAAACCGAACCACATTTGTTTTGTTTGCAGCCTCACAATCCATTTCCTTTCATGAATTATATCTCTTTGCAAATTTAGAAATCTTTTGTGTGGCTTTTTTTTGTTGTTGCAAATGGCAATTCTTTTTTTTTTTGTTAGAAATTGTGCAGAGAAGAAACCCCTGTCAGCTTCCTTGTCTCACCACCCAGTAAACTTATTTAACCTTCATCCTTTTTGATCATGTTCTTTTCACAGCAGGAGGCCTCGGTGGCTTCTCTGACCGCGCTGCCGAGCGGACTAATGATTAGAACTTCTTTAAATAACGTTAGAAATCCCCTGCTTATTATTTCTCCCTCTGTTATCCCATTCTATAATGACAAATCTTAGACCTTCAGAGTGTACACAATTATTATTCCTTTTTTCTCCCCCTACCCATGGAGACGTTTCCTGGGTTGTTTGATGAGTGAATCCTCTGTGGTCTCTTTCCATTGTACCCCTAAAATAAAGCACAATTTAAATTAGGCTGTGCTTAGTCTCTCATGTGTTGCACAGTATATGTCTCCTCCCTCTTCAAGGAGGTGCAGTTTCTAGTTCAGAGAATGTACTCTGCCGCTACCTACTGTTTGTTTCCTCTTTCTAATCTTCTTGCGTAACTCTAATCTTGGCCCTTTGAACTCTTTGAGCTTAGCTAACTTTTCTTCATGTTTTTCCGCCCAGCAGTTACTCGCAGAGTGTTGATAGGGGTCATGCACACAGGTTTGTTTTCAGAGCTCGGCTGTTTTGTTCTGAACATGAGAGCTTTATTTCAATGTAACACCTTCACAATTTGTCCTGCAATAAAAGCAGAAAGGAAAAACACATTTATCACCAAAAAACGAAATTAACAGAGTTAAAATGTCGTTTTTTTCCCCATCCTGACATCTCGAAAACACACGGCCCTCTTGCATCCAGAGCCGTGTGTTGGTAAAGTGGATGTTTTACAGGGCAGTTACAACTAAGATAACAGTTATAATGTCAAAACTAGGCATCAAAAGTTCCAACACCCACAATTTCAAAGCAAACAACTTCTAAAAAGTTCAGTTGACAAACATCTTTGACAGATTTATTTTAGCACCACACATATATAAAAGGTGTTTAGTTTAGCATGTGACAGACAGCTATTTTCCCCAAGCACACATTTGAAACTTCATGCTGTTCACTCTATCAACACTTCTCCCTCTTTTAGTTCTGTGAAGTTTGTGGGTCTTCTTTCAAGTGAGGCAGTTGTATTTTAGGAAGTTCTGGCTTTTGGTGTTGGTGCAAGTGTGTGTGTGTGTGTGTGTGTGTGCACACGCGTGCGTGCCAGGTTTTGTCCATGGATCTATAAGCATGTCCCTTCCATATCTTCTTTTCACAGACAAGGTCTCTGTGGAAGACCCGCTGTGCATCCCCAAACTGTCGTCTAGTCTTTCCAATTTCCTCCCTAAAGGCCAACAAGAACAGATTTCACACATCTGTGAGAGAGCCAGTTCATGCCTTGCCTTCCATACTCTTAATTTACACTGTCCATCTTTAACATCTCCCTTTCATGTTTTTATCTATCAAAAGCAGAATCACCCTACTGTGTATGTATGCAGCCACATTACATGAAGCATTTTCCCCTTTACAACATGCAGGGGTTTTAAATTCCTTTTCTCCTCATCACACCTCCAGTCGGTGTAAAGAAGTCACCTGGCTCCTTTCTGCATGACGCTGGATTTTTCAGCTGCTGCACTTGAAAGTATGAAAGTACATCACTGTGTTCACAAAGTAATGGTGTCAGAAAGGTTTTTTCTCCGGTGGGCTGAATTGCAAATAGAGCAAATCCTTACACTTATAAGCCTTGCCAACAGTTTTGGGGGAGTTTTGTAAGTGACAAACACAAGTGCACACTCTGCCAGATGCGAGTGCAGAAGGAGAAAAGAGTGTAAGGTTAAATCCACGAGTTTACCATACGCTCAATGAGTCAGGGGTTACGTGCGCCGTGATTGCCCAAGCGGGCCCAGTCAAAATCGGGAGAAAAACATGCCACGGGTCACTTGACAGGCGTGCGTTAATCATACACGACTGCCCAGGTAGCATGATGGGAAACAAATAGAGTGTAATTTCTCACCAGGGGACTCAGCGTCACAAGACAAGCGGCGCTCTGGCCTTACACCAGAGTCCTCGTGCGCCTCGCGTCCTGGCTGCAGAGGCGAGTGTGACATGACAGACCGTACACAGACATCGGGGGAAGTTGATAAATGGCCGGTGAAATGTTCCCTCGCAAAAATGCAGAGGACATCATTATCTGGAACCTGGTGACATTGCAGCAGATAGGGAGACGGCGAAACGTGAAGTCAAAACAGAACTTAATTTCCTGTTAATTACTGGAACTGTGCGCAGGCTAAAGCTCCACATCAACGTCAATATCTGGAACACATATCTCGACAACGAACACCACCATTTAGTTATGAATTACTGTTGTTCAAATCATCCTTTACATGCAGCTGCTAATTGGTGTATGAAGCTTCTCAGACAGAAACCTATTGATTGTTCGTCGTATCAGCATTAAAGGCTTTGTGATTAAGCTTGAGAAAAGAATATAGAATATAAAGACAAGCATATAGAATACTAGAGAATATTGAAAGGTTCTGCAAACATATTCTCATCTGTAAATACATTAAGTAGACTTTAACAATACATTGCTTTGTATTCATTGCAGAGTTGAGCTTCAGCTACAAACACTTATAATGAGGTGGCGTTCAGGAGATGTAGATAATCTCTCTGGATGAATATAGAGAGGTAATTCTGAGCCACACATCTGGAACAACAAAGTGCCTGGATCACATTTCAAATTGAGGGTAAATTAACATTGATTTCTGTAATCTTAGGCTGTTAAATTAGCTGCAATTCAAATCCATAAAACCCTTCAGGCAATAAGGTAACATACATAGTTTTAATTAATTGATTGAAGAAGTTATTACCTTTTAGATTTTATTGCCATTTTCACCAGCGATTGTTAAGTGAAATACAACTTGAAAGTGATTACCTGAATCCTTACATTTGTGCATCAGTGGTCACAAATGAAAAGGCACTGAGCTCGTGGTAACTGAGCTGTCGTGTGGTCCGTGCAGCTGCTGCAGGGGGAACTACTGTGTGCAGTTAGGATGTCAAACACAGACTCACTTCATGGATCGCTATAGTGGAACAAGTGAACAGTGTGCTTCATCAGCAGGAAAGTTTCAGCTGCTGTAACTTTGCAGAGTCAGTGTGTGTGCAGCACAGCATGCAGCAGGTAACATAAGGTAAAGGTGTGAGATACGAGCCTCATGATACAAATGTTAATTAATGTTCATGTTAACCTTTGTTTACAACAATTATGTATAACTAAAAACTCTTATACATGTGGATTCAGCATATATGTGTAGTATAAAGTCTACAGAGCACACACAAATGACGTGTTTCAACAAAAGAATTGAAACAATATGTAAAGAGTGTAAACAGCTGAAGCTGACAGGAGCCAACATGCAGGAGTAATGAGTAACAAGATGAAGCAGCAGAAGTATTGAGTGATCTGGATCCATAAAACACGGCTATAGTGTTCCCTCTAACATGACGGCAGAAACACACAGATCTACTGAGGCAATATGTTGTCTGTGCTGCAGATATAATGTCTACAATGTATTGAGTGTGTCTGTCTCTTCTGCTTTAGTGTCTCATCTTATTGAAAACAAAGATACTGGAATGCACTCTTGAGTTTGTCTTTAAGGTCCCCTGAGCGGTGATTGTGAAACATTACAAAATGACATGCTTCCACTGGCAAACAGAAAATAAAGATTTCCACATCATATGCTGTGGATGGGGACAACTATTGATTTGTCTGCGCAGAGATTTCCGTCTTGTTGTTTTGCTTTTCTTCCATGGTTACAACCCTAGCTTTTTCCAAGTCAATCCTGAGAAACTTTTTTAATTCCATTAAGTGTATCTCTCAGCTAAAGGGCTCGACAATCAATACTCAACTAGAGCGTGAAAGTGACCACAATGTCTGAATAAATATGATCTTATACTTTTAATTCATTCTCTGGAAGCTTTCCTTTGTTTCCAAAACCTCCCTGCATGTTGGCCAGTGGTAGCTGCCTGTCACTGTCTGACTATGGCGGCAGATTCAGACTTGGAGGCATTGTAGCGTGATCCATAGCGTGACTGGGGTCAACCTGAGGGAGACAGGTGTCAGGGGGACCAACAGGTCCCATGTGGGTAGGGGTTCACCACTAATGCCCCGAGGGCTCCTTTGTGAGAAGCGACAGGAGGGGAAGAGGCGGGCTGAATACTGATGATGTCAGCTTCCATGTGCAGAGCAGCAGGTGGTCAGGAAAAAAGGAGGGCGTATAATATTCTCTTTATTTATTTATTACTCTGAGCGCTGGAAAATTGTGTGCACTACTTGCATCATTTTAAACAAAGATTAAACACATCAAATGGTGACTTGCCGAACCTGAGAGACTTTTTTAATTAGAGCAGGCATGTAGAGAGAATATAATTTGGGTGCTTATCAGCTCAATGCAGCTGGATACAGCAAATTTATCACAGCTGCTCACATCTCCTTGATAAGGTGTTCCTCCTCGGCCTGGTGTATATTCAAATAAGACACTGAGTGAATCTCAGTAAGCTGTCTGACAGATTGTTGTTGCCAACTGAGTAAAACAAGCAAATTGTGAGTACATTCTTCACACCCCTCCGTGCTCTGGAGAATACTCCTTTATTCTCTAACTTCCTGTGTCAAGAACTTGTTTCATCCCATCAGGAAATAAGGCATTAGGTTTGAGATGATTTGTGTTGCCTTATGCCGGGACATTGAGTAAGTACGTCTGCAGGGCGGCACTGCACTGAGAGAGAAGGCTGTCTAACTGGAGGGTCATGGGTTGGATCTTTGCAACAGCCAATGTGTCATTTGGTGTAAAAGTGTCCTCGAGCAACACGGTGAACCCGCAGGCACCACGACTGTAGTGGTGTGCAGGTGGGAGTGATTTCAGGGAGGCTTAAGCCGCACAGATAGGATTTCTTTTACTTCTACAGACATCTTAAAGGTAAAACTGCTCTGGAGGCAGAAGTGTCATTTCTGGTTAAATCAAAGCACTATGGGTAGAACTGCAGTGTGCTCTGTGTTTAAGTAACATTTAACTGCGGCTGGTAAAGAGAAGACGCATTAAAGTACTGTCACGTGCAGCTTTGGTGTTGCTGGGGGAAGGAGATGTGAACGGCTTCATGGCATGATGTCCAGCCTGGTGAGTGTGTGTGTGTGTGTCACCATTTTTCCCCCTTGTTATGTTAATGTTGGGCTTCTGGCTACCTTTGCATTTTTGAAATATATTTTTTTACACTACACTGTATGTAAAGTGACGACTGAGGTGAGCCAATAAGACAAAATGTTGCATCCCGTGGAAACCTCAGTGGAGGTCACAATATTATTTAAAAATATTAAAGATTTAAGTGCACTGCCATGATATTGTTGCTATTTCGTATTCCATTACAATTTCTACATTATGTTTGCTTGTTAATTATTAACTCTCGGGTACAGCAGTGCCACTGGTAGAGTTCCACTGTTATCCCTCAGGCAAGTGTGGAATACATCTGAAATATCCACTCAGGAGGGGAAGGTGAGGGAAATGAAAAAGATGGCACCTACAACTCTTTTACAGCTCTTTGGCATTGAGTTGCATTTTCAATTCAAGATGGATGGGGTTGAAAAGAGTTTTGCTGGATGGAAAAGCATGTTGCATTGAGTTTAAGTGTGTGTTGCTGTAGTGGGGAAAGAACTGACAGCTGGACAGTATTTTTGGCCACAACACACATTTAATACACTATAATTATTCTTTAAAATCTGATTAGTAAGTCTACTTTATTAAAGCTCACCAGTGTGAGTTGTGGCTTCATATTTCTGGCCTCATTCTGATAATGTAGCAGAAGTTTACAAGAGATCTTGGTACCTAAATGTGCAGCTTCTTAGTGCCTTTTGAAACAACCCATTTGACAGATCTAAAAACAACTCATGTTTCCATGTCACATGCTGTGCACAGGCAACACTCCACTATGCCTTTCTCCTTTAGACAATCTGCAGTAGTGGAAAGCTGTCACGCTACTTCTGCCTTTGCAACTGACAGATTACAGTCATTATTTGCACAACTGCAAGACGCCACTTGTTAAGGAAACATGTCGGGGGAACAATACAAACTATTTTAAGAGGTCCATTATTGATTGTTTTTTTTCATGAATTATTGTCTTTATTTTAGCTGTGGTTCCCAACACCATGTTACCTCACACAGCCTTATAAAGCACTTAGACACCGACGTCTTTATCTCACAATGAATGCACCTACACTGATATACAGAAGAAATGACCTACAGCACAAGAACATCAGATGTAACAAGATGCATCATGTGGTTTCACATCAACTGATCACAAGCCCTCTGCATCAAGTGCATATTTGTTTAACAAATGGAGCCGTGCGAGTGTGAGACTTTTCTACTTTCACTGCTCTGCAAGGGACATGTGACACATTTGCACAGGCATGTCCCTGGATTACGTGCACATAATTCTATCATCCAGATTGATGAGCGTGTGACCTTCGCAGGTAATATTGCTGCCATCTGGAGAGGGCTAGTGCTGAGATAGAAATATTGCCAGTGCCCAATTGAAGTAGAGAAGTGAGCGTCTAGTGAATGCTAGTCAAGATGGTTCTTGTTTTGACAACACAGCAGTATTGACTTTGTGAGTGAATTATGATGACCTCCCTTGTGGAGCTGTCAGCCACACCAACAGTGAGAGTTAAATCCTCCTCTCTTCATTCCACAGAGTTTGAAAAGTCAAGACCCTGAATCACAAACACACACAAGTCCACTGAGGTGAGGAACTTTGGAGGATTTCTTTTAAGACTAACTCCTCACACTAACAGTTGTTTTTTGTATTTATTTGAGGGGTCTTATTTGTAATCAGATCTTCTCCATCTGCGTGTGGGGGAATGTTTATGTCACCCTCTGAAGACACATCAGTGTCATTAAATATTCTAAAGGCAAGTAAAACACAAGCTGTGTGTCACACTGAGCTCTATGTTTATTATTAGTATTTGTTTTGCATGGATTCCCGGGACCTGTTGCTGACTCGGAGCCTGGGGGAAGCTTCGGCGCAGCAACATTGTCTGTGATTTTACACTTCACTTGGCTGTACCGCTAACAGCGAGATAAAACAACACATCTATCAAAGGCCTGCGAGTCTGTTTCGTACCTATCATTTCTCCCTCAAAGGACAACAAACCCATGAGGGATCGCCTCGATAATTACGATATAAATCGAGCTGGCAAGAGACCACATGAGAAGAACAGAACAATATGAAAGAGCACAGAGTGTGTTTTAGGCCGGATATCAGTAAATCATGTGGGACCAAACAGGAATGAAGATTAATGGATGATTAATGGCTGTCCGCAGTGAGGGATCTGACTGTTTGGTGGGGCATGTAAGATGGGTTAAAGGATGGAGAGGACCAGGTGGCACTCAGGCACTGAGGCCCCTAACAGCCCTCTTTCTCTGGACACAGCGGTGCAGCAGCTCAAGATCTGTTCTGATTAGCAGTCGGAGAGGACACTCACCCTGCGATGAAGAAAAATCGGAATGTTTTTGCCCACTGTAGTTCTCCACATTGCTATTTTGTTACTGCACTTGTACGTTCTCTTTTGCTCGCAGCATAGAGGAAGTTTGCCTGTTGAAGTTTGTTCTTTGGCTTCTTAAGATTCCAAAGAATAACAGCAATGAAGTTAACTTTCCCACTGCGGTTAAGACATAAGAGAGCAGCGTCCATCGATAACCCTCACGCCCGTACACGGGTTTCCAGACAAGATGAAGAAAAACTCTTGTCGTATTGATTGTTTTCTCTCCATACTTATCATATTTCATTTCTCTCACATTTCCACAGTTAATATCCCGACTACAGAATGACAGATTGTATGGAGTTTCTTTTTATCTCCCACACACTGAAGTCAAGCAGAGCAGCAAAGAAAGAGTCAATGTGAATCACAGTTTCTACGCATATCCACTGAATCTCAGCCCTAAAATGTGGACGTCTCTTCACAGGCAATAAATATTTCTGGAAAGTGCTCACCATCTCCCTTTCACTGAACATATCTTGTGCCAAATAAAACTCTCACACTGTAACTCTACAGGCTATTTCTTCTCTCAGTCAGTGTTGTGTGCTGGATATGCCAACAGTGAACATATTGGCCAACACAGTGTCAGGAGAACGTGTTTGCATTTACTGGACGTATCAACCGTAAGCACGACTTAAATGAAAGTAGATTGGGGTTTAAGTTATACAAATGTTTCTTGGCGGATGAACTGCTCTAAAAAGGCACAAATAATCTCGCCGGTTGATTTTAAACACAGAGGCAAAGAACAACAAATAACCCGGTGAATGACTTTAGACTGAAGTGCAGAAAACAAAGACTTCCAGACTAAAAGACTGCCTCTAACTCCCTATAGCACCTCGTACTATAGCCTGATAAACGTACTAAATTGGCATTTTGCTTGTGTGTGTTTATTCCAAAGGCCCTGAAAATTGTTTCTCTATAACCTTAAACATAGTATTCTATGCTCAATTCACACATTGGCTCATTCAGACGTTACAACCACTTTGTACGAGGCAGCTCGCACGGTAAAGTTAACTGATTTTGACATTTGCGTTCTCACATGCAGCTCTTCCAGGTAATTTCAGGGTTGCAGTTCATGTTTAAGAGTGTGAAAATCTGTGTTCAAAAGGACGTTTAACTGAAGAGTGTTACTTCTGCCTTTTGTTTGCTTCTGAGAAATGTCAGTATAGCGCCAGTCTGTGACATGAAGACTGAAGAAGGTGATATTGACCCACCAATCACACAAAATCTGCGCAGAAGTATTTGAGGCATTCATTTCATTTTTTGTGTGTGATTCTCATAATAATAGGTTGCTTGTGCAGTAAACTTCCCACTCAATTGGTAGCTACTGCCTGGGGTATATGGCAGGGATACAGACGCTGCATGCAGTGAGTGATGGGGGAGTGCAACAAAATGATACACTCAAGAGACCAGGCCACCCAGTCTCACGTGCATCGCTGACTGGCAACCCACTACTACAAACAACATTTAAACTGTGGACTATCTGTGTGTGTGTCTGTGTGTGTGTTTGTGATGATGTTTGTGTGGGTGCATGTGAGAAAGACATGTTCTATTCTATTCCTGTGTTCAAACTGGAACATATTAGTTTCAACATAGAGACGGAAAGTAAATAGACTAGAATTATTATGTTAGCCTGGTTTTCCCTGTTGGCAAACATATTTCCCGTGTTAAAAAAATGAAAATAAAGCCAAGTTCTTCCACACCATCTTTGGAAAAACATTTCTTTGTGGACCAGGCTTTGTGTTTTAGGGCTTTGTCATGTTAAAACAGCAAGGAGTCTTCACCAAACCGTTGAGAGTTGTATGATGAAGGATTGAGATTCCCCTGCAATGGAACTAAAGGACCTTGTCCAAACAATGAATAAAAGTAACTTTGTCTTGCCGATTATTATCCATATTGTAACTTATCAAGATAAGACAACCATTCTATCAATCTCTGTCAATGTCTGGTGGCCAGCCTGGCAACCATTTATAAAGCTTCCCGTCAGGCCCTGAAGTCTTACATTATTTAGCTGAGACAGCGGCTTGGCTGCATCAGCGCAGACAGGAAGGACAAGGACAACTGAGAGAAAGCCAAAAATGCCTCAAATCAATTGAAAGTCAAAAGGATATACAGTACAATAACAACAATATGTGGGGGATAGAGTGGGCTTCATTGCACCCGATGCACATTTGTCAATATCACTGTCTAATTTCTTCCCCGTCCTATTTCACGTGTGTTGAATTCGTACTCAAACTGTCAGTAATTACAAGAAAGAGAAAGAGGTGCAGACAAACCATCATGCCAGATAATTCAGAGTACTGGCCTATGGCAGGGTATAACAGTTGGGGTGCTATCAATTAATGAGATGTCAACAATTGTCTGGTCCTGCATTATTTATGTCTGAGCAGTAACACACAATGGGACGTTGAATAAACTCATAACTCAGGAGTCTTTTCCGCCACGTTTCTTTTCGCGGCTTATAACCTCTAGACGGTGTCATTTCTTTCTGTCCAGTGAGAGTGTGTCGGGAACTGCAAGAACATGGTCCCCAAACGAAGGGATATTAGGGGCTTGAGAGACAAGGCGGGGGAGATGAGGGGCGCCGTGGCAGGATTGTGTTTGCAGAAGATTAAGGCCCTTCAGGATGGAAGGATGATGGATGGACGGGAGTCCTTCATCCATCAGAGCCTGTTTACATCACCTTTAAACAGGCCAACCATGCCCTCTCCCTCTCCCTGCACTCCCTTAAATGGGCCAGCTGCAGGGCTGACCTGAGCTTCAGTCCGGTTCCAATCATCGCTATGATGGATCGCATGGGAGAGCATATATGTAAGTGACAAGAGAGACTTATGGAGCCATTTGCCAAAGTCTTTATCCACTTGTCATAGTTTTTGTTTCCTGCTGAATCTGCGTGTTCTTGCCATATTACAGTGCTGCAGTTGTAACCTGTCATTTGCCTTGAAACACTGTAGCACATACTGTACATCATTCATACGTGGCATGATGCTGTAAACATGTCACAATTTAATGGCCCATTGTCTATTTTGTTTGAATCAGGCCCAAATGAGACATAGCTGGCTGCTTCCTTCTGTCTTGGCTTTCTAACCATCATCAACATTGAGACTCTTTTATCCGATGCTTACTCTTTCATTTCATGGGCCGTCTGTTTGAAACATGAAGCAGGTTTTCAAAGACAATGCTCCATTATAGGAACTCAAAGTGGACTGCTGAATAGCTCCCACCATCTCACAAAGAGCACCCTTATTTCTGAATCTGAAACAGATTTTTATTAGAAATCCCAGGCTTATAAAAATTCCTTTTGAGGATGGTTTATAGCGTTTCCCCATATTTATAATGATCTTTTTTTTCCCCTGTTTCAAACCCAGATTTCAAATGCAGTTTGAAGTCGTGGTTGTCTGTGGAAATACAGCATTTCATGGTTCTATTCATGCTATGGCGTCTTACATTTGGACTTGTCAAATCAAATGTAGAGAGAAAATATCTCCACTAATGTTTTCTGAGTACTAACAATGAGTGTACATGCACAACAATTTAACATATTTGGTTTTTGAGGACTTCACTGCTTTCATTTACTTCCAAATATTTTCATTGAAGCAGATATGTTAAGTTGAACAGCTACATGGGCAGAAACTAATCGACTTTCTAATCCTCTGTTGGTTCAACTCAAGAGGTGGAAGAGTCATTACCGAAACTCTCTCATCTTTATCAATCTAAGCAAATACAATTTTCCACTACGTCTCCAAAAATTGTTAGTATGAAGATATCCATAGTTCCGTCTCAAGTATCGTATATAATTGGAAAAGCTCTAGTGGAAAGAAGTCTGTAATCTTCTGATTATATTATGGATCCCTACCATTACCTTTCAACTATTTAACATATTATCAGATCAAAAGTCATCCCTTCATCTCCTTCCTACAGTTGTACTCTCATAGCCAGCATAACTAGACTTGACTATTAACCAGGACAGCAGCTGAAGCCAGGAAGATCACTCTGAAATGCAATCAACATTCTTGATTAACAAAGAATATTTAGTTATATTTTAAATAGATGCATTCTATAGTTGTGCCAGAGTATAGTCGTGTGAGTGTGAGGACTTGATTGGTACCTTTATGCTCAGTCTGCAACTTTGCTACTGCTGTAAAATCAGGATCATATCATTTTGATCAATTGATGCGAAGATATGAAATGTTTGCAGGCGTATGGTTTTCTTGTGCTATGGCTCATCAAGTGCAAATAGTACATGAAATGTAGCATTTGGTGCCATTTAACTATAACGCTCTATTGATCCCTGAGGGGATTTCAATTTATGGAAATATGGAAACATATCGTGTTCTCTTCTTACGTCCTTTCTCTTGATAGAGTATTAGTCACTCAACTAATTTGAAATGATACAGTGGAAACAGATATGGTATCAAGATCAGATGTGCACTGTTTTAGGTGGGCAGCAATACAGGCATGATGCAGTCTGCGACAGCCGCTCAAGGGACACAGTGGTGCATCTAGCAATGTCTGCAGCTGTTGTTCAGTCCGCGGCGCTAATACCTGTATGTTAACCTGTTGTGCCAGATGGTTTGTTTACACAGAACCACCTGGGAAGCAATCATTGGAAACTTGTTGAAAAAGGGCAGGCACTTTCAAAAAATACTTGACAGGTGATTGGGTGAATCATCTGTCTATCAAACTCTTGCCGAAGCCAGTTGGGAGAAGAGGGAAAACATATTTTTCATCAAGAAAATCCATGAGTGTCATTCTTTGCTCTTCTTTCAATGAAGACATAACCTCCAGTTCTGATATAATGGATGCTATTGCAGCATCTATGCTAAACTTTATAGAAGCCACCATTGTTTTTCTTTGTCGTGCCACAGACAAAGCCTTGCCCCTAACCACCAGTAGCTCCTTACAGGACGCAGATTGGTCTAGACAAAAACACATTCCTTGAACCCTGACAAAATGGATTTCCGTGTGCTCTCGTATTCCTGAGATTCTTGCGTGACCTTGTGCTAATAAGAGAATCCAGCCACCGTGAAAGGCAAGCTGTAGATACCACCCTTAATGATCACCATGGCTGGGTTTCAAGAGGTAGTGTAAGTGAAGACACATTGATCTGTTGTCAAATGGTTCCATGTCCTCTCTAGCTTCTGCTACAAAGGTGCTTCCATTGTGCTAAGCATATGCAGCAATAAACTCCTATCATGAGGAGTTTGAACGCCAACTTCTCTTGGATCCTCCACTGGAAGCGGTCAGGAGGAAATCTTTGTCTCTTGAGGCCAATTCAAAAGGTCGTTGTCAGTCAAGACAGCCTTGCTGCTGGCTTTGACTTTCGCTGAGAGGATGTGCGATTCTTCCTGTAGGTCCACCTCTGCTGAATGCTGGCAAGAAAGGATCTGTGGTGCATCGCGTTAATAGTTGTTCTTCATGCCAACAGAAATAAGGAGGTTAAGGCCGGCAGTATGAATTGTACCCTCCACATTAGGGGAAAGGGAGGAGAGCTTTGACTGTTTGTCCCTCATTGAAGCATCTGCATGTTATGTGCTATGAAGAGGTGCACACGAGCCGTTTGTACGATACAAAGTGGTTTCACAGACCCGAGAACTGTTTACCAGGTTTTCTACAATACAATTTACTTAGTGTAATGGAGAAAAAACAAACACACAAACAAACACAAAGGGATGTCACAGATATCATCATTCATGGAGAACACTGCATTATCAATTACCAGTCTAGGGTTTGCCTTACTGAAATAATCTATAAAAGGTTGCCATATCAAATTGAGCATATTTACCTTTCCTATCAATGTTTCATGTCATCTTCAGTATTCTGGTTATTTACTTGCATTTTATATATGCTATGCTTGCATCACTGTCGAGGAGATTCGTGCAGGATTTTCGTGGTCAAAACTCGGCATTTTTATGTGATGGATATGTTTTCAGGTCTGCAGTTAACAAGAAGTACAAGGGCCTGTGAGAGTACAGAGTTGTACAGAACTGGAACACTGTGTGAGTTGCTTAGTCCGCCAAGACCTTCTGCTTAGCACACCATAGATAGTCTACGTAGGGAAGGAGAGGTGATAAGGTGAGATTCATGGTTAGGGGTGACTATTGTTTTACTATCAGCATCCTTTTAGCCTTTGACCTTTGGGTTCCATGGATATGATTTGTATTGAGTTGAATAAAGCATTCATAAATCTAGACCTACATGACAGTTTTTAGTTGTTTGGGTTTTGGTATAAATTAAATAGCAGAAATCTGTCCCATCTCCCAATACATTTCCTAGTTTTTTTTATCTGCTTTGCAACAGAAAAGATACAGGAGTGAAATATTAAAATATCCTGCTGTCATAGTTTTGTTCGTCGTGCTTTTGTTCCACAACTCTGTGCAAATCACATGATGATGTGTTGTTGTTCTGGTCACACTTCTAGTATCTCAGATGATAAATGAAAACTAGAAGTTTTCAGTTCTGAAAGTCAAGTTTATACTTGAGTTCATTAATTCTGAGAGCTTCAGTTATTATTTCTTGTTATTGCACAATGGAGGTGTGTGTTTCAGTTGGAAATATAAGCACACACTTCAAAAGGCCAAGGACTAAAGGTTAAGTTCCAACCTGCTCTGTGCATACATATGTGTTGTTGTTGATGTAATGTTGTATCATCCACTTTGGAAGGAGAAGCAACACAAAAAAAGTCGGGTTTTTAAATTTATAAACCTTCTGGAATAAAAAATAAAGTCAATCCAAAAAGATGGGGGAATAAAATGGTAATTGGTAATTGGGTGATCTGGGGATCAGCCAAGCAGCACCCATCTTAAAGACTGCTTAACATTCACCTGAACCTTCCTCGTCTGAAGCATCACATCAAGGCTCTTGGCACGTAACTCAAGTGGCTCTCCGGCTTATTATTGTTTGTTCTCACTGTCCAGGAGAGATCCGGAAGAAAAGCAATACTTACATCTCTGGAGTGTTGATAACAGGGTGATATGGATCTGTGGCATCATGCTTGCCGCTGGGAAGGATTATGAAGCATCATACTTGCACTAATGACCTAATTATGAAGCGGTAGCACTGGAGGATTCTCACCATCATTTAAAAGTTAATCTTACTTTTTTTCATTCATTTGCCGGAGTAATAGGGATATTTAAATCCAATTCACACAGGAGGTTCCATATTTAATTTTATAGTTTACTGAAATCTATCAAGCGCAGTCTCAGGGATTTAAGAGGCCTCAAAATTTCACTGAACTGTAACATTTGCTGCTCTTCAGGAAAATTAAGCCGTATAATACAGAGGGGACTTGTGGTGAGGGAGAACATGAAGTAAGAAGAAAAGGGTTGAAATATGACTTGACAACAAAAGCATGGTAATTCCCTTCAACAGGGCAGAAATAGTTTTAAGATTGATAACCATCTGCAGATTACATTCTAACCATCCCTATGGAGCTGGAATATGTCCTGTTACTCTTTTATATAAATCTGTAAAATGCAGTTCAGGCAGACAGGAAGTCAGAACTGAGGCTTCGAGGTAATAATAATCATCCCACTTTGAGCAATAACAGTCATTAACAGGGCAATGTACCCGACCGGCCTCCACATCACAGCAGAGGGTAGACATGCACCGAGACAGGATTTCCCCCTGTGCCATCAAACCTGAACCAAGGACACAGTAAGGGCGGATAAATTTCTCTACCTGCTGACAAAGGGGAAAAGATGATCACTCTAAATGCCCAGCACTAAATCTTTCACACTTGTCAAGTCCACTTTGTTCCTGCTGCCAGAGTTGACCCCTCTCTCTCCATCAGCGGGGACCTGGCCTTGGTCGCCAGGGGGACGAGGAGGAGAAGGAAGGCCAAGACACTGGCTAAATTTATAACACGCGTTTATGCCTCGTGCCCTCAAATCATCCAAACATATTGTGGAGCTCTGTTAAGGACACACACACGAATGCACGTTATCCGGCATGATACCCTCCACAACACGAGGACGCTTCTTCTAAAAGGGCTCCTAGCTGTTATGTTTGCTAAATGTAACAATTGATGTGTGGTACAACACTTCATAACACATTATATATTACATACCGTATATATATATAAGGTACTCAAACCACATGATTATTTAATTTTCTGTCCCCTGCAGATATTTCATACTGCTGATATACAGTCTGACCTTGTATCAGCAATACAGATACATGTTTGGGTATGTTAACATCCATTTTCTGATACAGCTATTATACACATGGGTGGCAATGTGATTGTCACAAGGTCAGATAGCTCATACACATGGAAAATAAAGTCTTGTTAGATGCAGTCTTCACGCTTTCCAAGCAGAAAGGGACCATTTCAATTTAAACGTCTGCCAGATAGACGAGGAAGATGTGAGTAAAGATGCTAATTGTTAAGTAGGTCAAGACAAACTCCCAGATCCTGCGACATGTCAGGAGGTCAGAGAACTGATTAAACAATCTCTCAACTACAGCTGCGTTCTGTATGTTTTAATCTGTTTAATACACATATATGTACCCGCACAGCTCTCACTTTTAATAATTACAAATAGACCCTTGGTGAGATTTGTGTAATTTGGGGGGATTGACTTTAAAGGAACCCTGTGAAGCTTTTCTTGTTTACATGGAATGCTTCTCAGAAGAAGTACCTCCACCCACCACGCTAATAATTGCTAATCAGCAACAAACACAAAGTGCATATGAGGCTGATGGAAATGCACAAAGCAACGTAGCTTTGATACAACAAGTTAACATATCAGCATCTGCTCCTACAGGTTTCCATTATCGCTCATGAGTGCATGCAGATCCTTTTGTGTTTGCTGTAACATCTAATGCAAACAGTACACAGGCTTATGCACCAACACATTGCTCCACTAGTGGTCAGAGAATGCACAGCGTACATGAGATTGCATGCATGCTAATGAACCAAGCATACAGGATAAGCTCTTTAAATCAAGATTAGACTTTTTCAGAATAGAATAGTGACAAGAAATCAACAACTTCCAGAAAATCCATTTTTTTCTTGCCTCATATCATTAAGATGTAAACTCAAAAATCTGTTAAGAGGGAAAATGGCAACTCTCCATTTTGGCAACTTTAATTGCTAGAAGGCTTAAATAAGCTTACCTCAGAGGTACATTTAAAATTCAGGCATATCTGCAGCAGTGGACTTCAGCAGACAAGCAGATGCGTCTTCTTTTTGCTGTGTTTGCTGCGACCACATCATGGCACAGTAAGTGATAAGCAGCATGGTGAAAGAGTAAGAGGGATTTATCTGTAGCAGTGCTGAGTGGGGAGCTGATAAAGGGGGTAACCCAGATCACTTGTTTTGACAGTAAACCAGCAAAGGAGGGGGGGAATGTGCTCACAGCATTATGCAAAAGAGGGAAACGTATTTAATCAGGAATCGACAACGATGACCCACAAAATGTCTGATGCAGAATAAGGGCTGTAAAAAGTCAGGGAAATACCGCACAACAAGAATAACAAAGGTTTATAAAAATGTCTATGCATGTTTAGATAAGTGCAAGAATAGTTCACTCACTCAGGGATAAGAATAACCGAGCCGCCACTCGACACAGGGAAAGCCTGCAGCATCAACATGTGTCCCATCACAATAAATATCTGTCTGTTGTGAGTAAACAGATACACAAACATATGAGCACTCATATTATACCATATGTGAGCGTTTCATCTGTCTTCTACTTCCAGTGGTGACTGCACCATTATACTGAGTTTGGAACCACTTTCTAGTAAGGGGGCCTTTATTAAAGCTTCATAGGTAATAACTAATGGTGCTATTAAAGGCTAATACATAATTAACCAACATTTAATCATTTAAAAGCTGGTAGCAGCAACATGTGGGTGTAAAAAAAAACAACCTTTGGCTGGAATTCATCCTTTGAATCTGCCAATAATACATGTCGGTAACTTATTAATAAATAAACACAGGTCATCAACTCATAAGAAAGAAATAAAAGGTGTTAATCCATTCAATGACAATAAGTTGTGAATATATGGAGTTTGGCAGTTCTCTCCCACCGTAGGTACGTTGAGGGTCTTCCTGTGAATTAAGAAGCTGAGGAGACAAAGTGTCACGCTGAAGGATAAACACCAGCAGTAAATGGGTAACACAGGGCTTAGCAGTATGAGGCCAGTGGGAATGAAACAAGATGAAACTTTCTTAATGACCTGAGGTAAATTAGACAGCCAAGGCTGCCCATGTTAATGCGCTTTCACACATTAGTTGGCGTGTCGCTCTATTCTGAGAGGCTCAGACTTTTTCTGCATGCAGCTACAACATTTTAACATCACATATCTGACGTCGCTTTGATATTGATTTGTATTTAGTTTTTGGATCCATTTGTCACGTCGTTTTAATGAAGTGGCAGATCTTGAGAGGAAACACTAATTAGGTTAAAATATTAGAAAAAACATGTTGGTTCAGTTCACCATCAGCCGGAGTGATGGATGAAACCTCCAAGCAAAGTTTACGAGACATTTACAACTCAAGTCTTTCAACTAAAGTACATTTAATGGCGAGCTGGGAAATGCTGAACTGCTGCGATCCACTTTGCATTCGATAACTCCCCGGGTAAAACTGTTCTTCATTAAAATCTAAATCACACTGGACGTAAACAAGGAGGAAAGGTGTTATTTATTATTTCATTTCCTTTCAAATAAACTCTTATAAACGCAGCAATAAGTGCTATAGCGTGCTACAAAGTACTGAAGGGATGTGCAAAGACATAACCTTGGACACGCTTCATTACCCCTCTCTGAACGGCGTTAGGAAAAGTCCACGTCCTATCAGTGAGGAACATATCTGTCCACGGACATAAACTCAGAGCTACACAAAACAGCCGTGTTGCTTTAAAAATTGAAGCAAACACTTTCTTTTAAGCCTTTTTCATTAGATTTGTAATTACGCTGCATCTTGAGTATTAAAAACAAGACACTTCCCAGACGCCTCATGTTGCGTGTATATATAAGACGGAGCACACTTTAAAAAGAAAAGACAATTGGTATTAAGCTCCCCACTCTCAGAATGTGCAGTTGTTGACCAAGCTGAAAACTCAATGAAGAGGTAATTTATCTTTCACTTTATTTCCCATTGTTTTCTTGCTAATCTAACGAAACCACGTTCTCTGTCTTGTGTGCCGTTCTAGTTGCCTGTGGAGCCAGGATTGTTGGATCTCGCAGCCTGCCCTCTCATAATGAAAGGTGTGGAGACATCTGTTTCCACAGGCAGCAATTAAGTTACTGTAAAAAGATAAACAAAACAAGTTATGATGAGAAACCACATAAATTCATAGGAAAGCAGACAAAACCTCATATACCTTTGATCACTGGAAACAAATGCAAAATTACACTTTTTCTGCAAGTCTAGAATGATACGCTGTGCTGGGAAGCTAATTATATCTGCATAGTAACTGCAGTAATTGGATTACTACATCTGACTCAACGTGGAGATATGAAGTAGAAATCATACGCGTGTCCCCAGGTCGTACCAGAGATGGAGCGTGGCACACACTCTACCTGGGTCAGGACTTTACACTTAGATCACATGATAAAAGCACATGTTCTTATTATTGTCTTACTTTTATTTGTACTTAATCAAGTTGGCTGTTGAGGACAAATGTTAAAAACTGCAGCAGACGCATAATATAATTCTTATTTTATGTACGGTCCTGCTTTATTACTGGTGTTAATGTGTTTTACATTGTGTCCATTGTTTCCACCTTTGCTAGTTATTAAAGGAATAGCTTATGCTTTTGAGAAATGTGTTTTTTTTCGCTTCCTTAATATGAAGTTACAGCCAGTTACCTTATTTAAGCATAAAGATTGGAAGCAGGGAAATGGCTCCTCCGGCTTTTCCGAAGGGAACACAATGAAACCTAAAGAACACATTATATCTCACGAGTTTATTACGCTTAACTGAGCTAACAAACGGGCGGCGGCTTCATATTTACCGAACAGGAGAGAGTCATCAGTTGAACTTTTCTGTTAGGAGTTAATGTGATTAGACCATGACTGATTGCACATTGTTCTGTGCACAGTTGGTGACGTGCTCCCCAATATGAGGACATACAGTATAATGGAGTGACTCAGCCACACGAGTGGATTGACCATTAATCCAAGTCAGAGTTTCTGGCTAAAGCACAGCTGGACTTAAATTGCTCTTGATTAACAGGCAAAACATGTGAAAAAATAACAATCCTGCACTCTTATGTGTGGTCACATCTTTTACAGAGCAAAAGCCGATTACATTTTAGCCCTGGCAGAACGGTTCACCTGAAACATTAAGTTTGAGCTTAATTATGCAGCTTTGGAAAATAAATAGTTTCATAGATTTCTATAGCAAAGCAATTTTGTTTTATATTGTTAGAGACAGATATACATTGTGTGAACTGGAAACTATAGATAACGACAGAACAAGGCAGAACAACAGCAAACGGAATGTAAAACACTGCTTGAGTGACACACACTGCTACACATACAACTGCTTTTGCAATACATAATATAAAACAGGATTTCTGTTTTCAGTCCTTCTTCTGCTAAGCAGATGTGCCTTCTTGAAAAAAAAATAAACTTCTGGAAAACTAACACACTGAAGGACACTTGGGACACGCCAGTGAGCATATTGGCGGCTGCTGGCATTGAACTGGTGACCTTTTCGTTTTTATATGGTCTCCATGAGCACTGGGCCAACCTGACAGCCTTCAATGTTCCTTGGCTGGGCCGGCTTGCCTGGTGACATTCAACCAGATCCCCAAAGACGCTTCCTTGGCTCTCAGCTCTGCGTTTTACAAGGTCCCACAGTCTCAGACTGTCCACAAGCAGGTGGGGATAATAATTAAGTATGATTACTCAACATTAATCCATCCATAGAGTGACAGCCACAGCTGCCACAACTGTAGCTGCCACAGCGTTGTGGAGGGCTTTCAGGTGACTGAACACAGCCTAATGGTTGTCCTGTGTACAACTCATCCAGTCTCAACACATACATGATGCAGCTTTGCTTAGCTCGGCTCCATCTCACTCCTTTCTTCCTCCCTCCTTTAGCACGATGAGGAGATGCAAGGACGGATGTATAATCGCATATATTTTCCAAATGGGATATTTATTATAATCATTATAATGTGATGTGATGGACAAAGGTCCTCATCCTTTTTATTCATTGTCTCTATTATTACTGTGTCATCTGATTTAAAGGTTATTTTTATTTGGTGATATATTTGGTGATATAATTCTGACAACTATGACTTGGTTACATCAACTTTAAGGTTTTCAGTGTCAATGCCATGAGTATGAACAAGCCGTCCTTGTGATCTATATCGCAGCGTCAAACCTAATATGTTGTAAAGACTTGAAGTCACACGCTCATATTTGAGCTAACATCTTTGGCCTTGGTTTTGGTCAGACAGTGTTTTTTTATGAAGGAGCTTTTTATTCTTCAAACAGACAAACAAACATGAATGTCTGCACATTAAGGGTGAATGGGAATCTGCTGTGCTCAGTTCTATGAGGACATTTAGGATTGTTGCATTTTCCAAACTGCATTCAGGAAAAAAAACCTATATTATCTTAAAATGGGAATTTAGTTATTACAGAACCGTCCTAATTTATGGATTTCCCAAGTTAGGAATCCAAAGTTATGATGGCATAGATCCTGTTCAAATGCAGCACTGCTGTTAGGTCTGTATGGTAATGACAATGAAGATGGGGAGACATAAACACCAGAGTAGAATTATTCAAAAGCTCAAACTGTATGATGACGCTTGACATTTCCTGGACCAGTGGTCCCCAACCTATTTTGCGGCACGGACCGGTTTCATATAAGAAAGTATCTTCGCGGACCGGCCTTCAAAGTGGGTGTGGGGGGGGGGATAAATATGACGGAATAAATATGACGGAATAAAATGATATGGCCTGCATAAAAACAAATATAAATATAAAACTCACCATTACGCTGAATTAGTGGGAGCCCTGAGCTTGTGTCTCTGCAACGAGCCGGTCCAATATAGGGGGATAAATTCTTCACCTATAGACGGAGTCGGAGTTTCGGGCTTCCGGTGGAATCACAATGCATGCTGGTGTGGCAAGCCTAGAAAAGTGAGCACCAACTCTACAAGGGCTGCCATATTGGATTTCTTCTCTACGTGTTTACATTGTATTTAGCTTATTCTTCAAGCGTGTTTACATTGTATTTGGCTAGTTTTTAGTGTGTATTCATCGCTCTTCTAGTTATTGGACACCGACATTGTGTGGTGGAAGGATGTTCAAACAGTGGGAGAAAGCTAAATAAATGGGCAGAATCTCATTGTAAGCTTCACAATTGCAAAAATTGCGACTGCAAGCCCCCGTTCGAACTATTTCCATTTCCAACAGCACTAAATGTTGATGATAGAAGGCTAGCATGGACTAAAGCTGTAAAGAGACAGGATTACAATGAGAAGTCTTGGAAGCCCAAGAAATCTTCGCGGATTTGCAGTGAGCATTTCATGCAAGGAAAACCAACAAATGAGTTCCCTGATCCTGAACTCACCTGGGGTATGTAGTCTATCTACTTGATTTATATATTGACAAATGTACTTTCTATATATTGAGTTTTATAATAATTAACAAACACAAGTTAGGTATATATTTGTATAGCTTACCCTGCAACACAACTGCAATAAGCACTTATGATATCGTCAGTTTTCTTGACTGCGCAGATCCATGCCGAATGTGGCGTATGGGAAACTTTCATTGAATGAGAACATTTGGCTTTCAAAAAGCAAAACTCAGAATCTGCGAGAGGATTGAAAGATATTTGTTTCAACCAGCCAGAGTCAAACAGTCTAAATGCTTTGCCTTCTTTGTATTTGTTCAAAGTTGGTTTATGAAACTCGACATGGTTCCCTGGGTGGTCAGACATTAAACATAATGTTATATCTCTGAGGTATATCGGCGGCCAAGAAGTCATGCTGTTGTTTTCATTGACCCAGCCATCCTGCAATGTCAAGGGATCAGGCACTGAAACGCCACTCGGCATAACCAAAAGCTTAGTCTTTTCTTTGTCTGTGATTGAAAGTCTTTCGTTAACTGTTGGTTGCTCCTCAATGCCCGTCTCTGATGCAGCAAACACCCTGGCAATAAGCTCAAGTTCTGTTCCTGAAACCTTTAAATTCCTCTTGCGACAAAATACTTTCAAAGCTTCGACTTTCCACATCTGAAGCTCATCATAAGAAAGGAGTTCAGAACTCATTGTAGAGTAGTAGGTTTGTTTACAACACGCTTGAAGAATAAATACAATGTAAACATGTAGAGAAGAAATCCAATATGGCGGCCCTTGTAGAGTTGGTGCTCACTTTTCTAGGCTTGCCACCCCAGCATGCATTGCGATTCCACCAGAAGCCCGAAACTCCGATTCCGTCTATAGTAAAAGGTTTCTTCTCTTAGCGACACGGTTAGTCACTAAGTATGACGCACTCAGTGCACTCGCATGTGTTGATGTGGTGGCCATCAGTAGTTGTTTATGTCCTTCTTGTTCATGTTTCTGTCTTTTAAAAAACTCCAAGGGCTTGTCTTTTAACGCCGGGTGCCGGCGAAGCCGTTATGAAGGTTTCGTTACCTCATTTGCGAGCCTGCATATTATGCAGAGCAGCGCATGAGAATCACCTGTAGCGATAAACACATATTTTAAGTAGGACTCCTGATGTTGTCTTTTAAATGCCTCCTCATTGGGTCTTTTCCCTTTTCAAAGCTCTTTAAAGACGTTTGTTTTCCACTCATTGTTGCTTGTGGGCTTAATTTTTTGATGTAAAGTATCACTTGACTGAGACGAGCGTCTTGATATGTGTTAAGAGACACAGACGCACAGACAGATGTATCCGGTGATTTTTCAAAATGAAACCTCTTTCAAAATAAAACATAAATGTATTCAATCTTTCTGTGCGGCCCGGTATCAAATGGCCCATGGACCAGTATCGGTCTGCGGACCGGTGGTTGGGGACCACTGTCCTGGACAATGTATTAATGGGAATATATCGACAGCCAAAACCACTCATTTTGAATTTGATTGACATGCTACTTCCGGCTCTGGGGGGCCACAGATCAAAAAATGATACGGCCATCTTTTTGTTATCTATGATATCAAGTTAGCTAGCCAGCGACAAGTGCAGGCGACATTCTTAACATAGATGCAGGTCTTTGCCTTGCTAGTGTGTTGTCCTGGAGACAATTACATACAAGCTTAAATATTTCACAACAGTAGAACATTTAAAAATAGTTAACAAAGCAAAAAACCTCTAAAAACACTTCGGATGGCATTTCCTTCTTAGATTTCCTCTTAAATGAATACTAAATTAGGTATCATTGTTATTTCGACTGCAACCAAATAACTAGAGGAATATCTACATGCATGTTTTTAAGGCTGTCTAGCAGGAACATAATCTACATTGGGACATTCCACATCGCTGCAGTGGAATGCACTGTTCCACTTACAGCAACATTTCTCAGTGACACTTCAGCATTATGGACTTCAGAGACCTTCACTGATGACTTAGTCCCAGGCTTTATTAGCTGTGTGCCTTTTCCCTCTTGACGAAAAATAATTTCGAGACCTCAGCCAAATGAAGCTGAAGATCTCATCAACAGTCTCTGTAAGAAATGACACTGCATTATAGATCAAAGGCACCCTCACATATATATATATATATATATATATATATATATATATATATATATATATACAGTAATATAATCCTATTTCCCAACGGAATATCTTTACGCAGAAACAAAGTAAGCATATTAAGCACATGCTCAATAAAGGTGATTAGAGGTTGTGTTTACAGACATGACATTGATAAAACTCATGAATAGATTGATGCGTCGTGGTATTTTTATACTAGAATGCGTTAAAAGGGTTTTGATTTGAAGATAAGAGACTTTCATGTTTATGTGTAATGGTGCGGCGGTGACAGTTGGAAATGTGCCGCAGTTAGTGGCAACTTTTGACTTATTAATTGGATGAATTCAATGTGGAAAAACATGCCACAGTTAAATGTGACACGGCAAAAGCAAAAGCTTATTTACTGAGGCCTTTCTGTGTGAAGGTGCATGTTGTTGTTAAGACTCGGAATTGCATTTATAAGTATGAATATAAGTGAGAGTGTCTGTCTGTGTGCAGTGTGTGTGTGTTACACAAGCAAGATCAATGTGATTGAGGAAACAAAACATTTCCCATTAAGTGAAAATGTTTGTGCACAACTATGACATCTTTCTCCAGCAGTATTGCATGAACGTAGCCTTCGTTTGAAGTATACTATATTAATAAAAGAAGAAGTCAAATATACTAATAACTTCTAACCCCGTCATTAATTACTCCCTGTGTGACCTTGAACTCCTGAGGAAAACTTTGTTTTTATCGCCTCCACAGTGAACCAAGAATCATATGATGAATGGAAAGTATTAATGAATAGAGTTTGACATTGAGTTTAACTCCAATACTATATGAAAACATTTGTTTACAAACTCTAACACAACTTTTTATGTGGAGGTTATTGAAAGAGTTTGTAAACTGATGTGTAGTTTTGCTGTTCACTTCATTTCATCAAGACTGTTTTGTGTTTTTTGATTCTTCATCCACCTTGGAGGCATGAGAGGAAGTTTATTTAAGAATTCAAGGTAACACGGGGAAAGAGGTTGATGTACAAATGATCATTTTGTTGTGAAGTATTCCTTTAAGTCAGTGGTCCCCAATCACCAGTTCCTTCCAGTGAGTGGAAAACAAACGTCTTTAAAGAGCTTTTTTTGGAAAAGGGAAAAGACCCAATGAGGAGGCATTTAAAAGACAATATCAGGAGTCCTACTTAAAATACGTGTTTATCGCTACAGGTGATTCTCATGCGCCGCTCTGCTTAATATACAGGCTCGCAAATGAGGCAACGAAGCCTTCATAACGCCGGCACCCGGCATTAAAAGACAAGCCCTTGGAGTTTTTTGAAAGAAAAAAACATGAACAAGAACGACATAAATAATTACTGATGGTCACCACATCAACACATGCGAGTGCACTGAGAGAGTCATGCTTAGTGACTAACCGTGTCCCTAAGAGAAGAAACCTTTTACTGCTGGTGAAGAATTTATCCCCCTATATTGGACCGGCTCGTTGCAGAGACACAAGCTCAGGGCTCACACTAATGGCTCTCGTAATGGTGAGTTTTTTAATGCACTTTATATTTGTTTTTATGCCGGTCGTATCATTTTATTCCGTCACATTTATCCCCCCCCCCCCCCAACATCACTGCATCCCTTTTTGAGGTTCTCTAGAGCCCAGAAACTCCCCAGAAGGACCACGACAATGTACATCAACATATCATGAAAATATACAATTAACTCCAATCAACTAAAAGATATGCCCACCATTCAAAACATGCTTCTACTTTAATAACACCATTTCAAGAAAATAACTCTATCCTGCCTTTTATTAAACTGATTGAGTCATTTGAATGGAAAACTGTACAATGGACCATTTTACACAAACTCTTATGTTAATTTGCAAACATGGATATGTAGTCTTTGGGGATGAAACACTTAGTATGAATCAGAATTCACTTTATGAAACATCAAGTCCAAATAACTAAAGTTTTATAGCAGAAGTCGAGTAGAAAGTGCAGCTTTCAGAAGGAGAGTCGGGCACTGACCTCGCATGTGGTCTGCAGCGTAATAACTAAACTAATCTACACAACATGAGCAGCACTCACAAATTCAAATGGCTTGTGAGGAACTGCCTACATCCTGGTTACAGAGAGACGTCTGAGTGCTGCTCACTATTAAATCATTATCTTTCTAACCTTACTTAATGGCAGTTTTCTAACCTTAGTTATTGATTACATATTCCTAATAACATGCAGACATGTAACTACTATAAGGGAACTAACTGGATTTGTATTATTGCTAAATCAGAAAAAAGTAAAATTAGCTTTTGAGTAATTAGTTGAATAAGGTCCATCCATATCCATTGGCAGCGCTTGACAGTTGGAGGCTGTTAGCGTGTGAAAATGAATTTCCTCTCACTATGAAACTAATTACAGAAGTAAGAGCTGAGTGAGAGATCTGCGGTTTGGTTGGACCCACGCTGAGCAATATGTACATGACTGATACACATACCAGGATTAGGTCCTCACAGATCATGGCTCAAAGTTATAACAAGATTTACAACTTTTAAATAATATTATAAATTATATTTTGATTTAAAAAAAAAAGGGACATTTTGTGGTAAATTCAATTTATTTAAATGGCATCACAGCAATCAGCTGAAGCCGGAAACTATACAGTTGACGTAGTCACCCTGACGTCACCCGTCTTTGTTATTTGGAAGGAACAATGGCAAGAGAGGGTGGAGCTAATTACAACCCAAGGCTGAAAAATATTACAATTGGCTTTCATGAAGTGAAAACATACAGCGAAATGATTAACGTTCTAAGATAAAAACATAAACAACACCCAGACTGGACAACACCATGTGGTAGCGAACTGTCAATCACAAGGTAGCCACACCCTTCTTTATCGTCTATTTTACTCTAAATGGGACCATAACTAACACAATGGACACCATGTTGTGTTGAAGAAGACTTGAATCTTGCGATTGAGACCAACAACTCATGTTTACAATGTTTACTCAGGGAAAAAAAATCAAGTGAGAAGTGATGTCATTTTCATAGATGTCTATACAATCAGACTTCTTTTTGCAACCAGTGGAGTCGCCCCCTGCTGGCCATTAGAAATAATGCAAGTTTAAGACATTTGTTTAACTTTTCAAAACTGGAGGTTGTCGTCTGCCTGACGGACAGATGTGCGCTGTTGACCAATTGCAAGGCTTCTTTACAGCCAGCGCTGACCTTTGAGGGGATAGAGAGCTGATGAATGAAGGCAGCTATTGTAGCTTGTTAGCTGTGTTGCTCCATCCACATTAATTTAACCTCCTCTGTTTGGACTATAAACTGCTCCCCCAAGAGAGGAGCGGTTTGTAGACAGAGTTCAGGTACACATCTGTCTGATGAATAAGCTGTGTGAACTTATTGTCTCCTACCAATAGCTAGCAAGCTAACTAGCACAAATAGCCTTTTCCCCTCTTCCGTAACTCCTTATTAAAAAAAACTATGTACATTATGAATTATTGTGCTTACAGGAATAGCAGTGCATAATGTGTGAATAATAAATGTTTCCACAGGTTAAGACACAAAAAGGACCTTTCCTTCGAATCCCATCTTGCAAGAGCATGAATAAGGATGAGACCAGAAGGCAAAAGGCTGTACACAGTAAAACTCTTTGCTCAAACCTACACGCTATACTGACTCTTAATAGGAACTGAACTATTCTTAGAAATTGTGGATGGATGCAGTATTCAGTTATGCCCTTCATAGCCTGAAACAGCTTGTTGTGAGTTTTGGTGAATAAAGCTGGAGCTTCATTGTCCGGTTTCCTTTCTGGAAACTGCACATTGAAGCTCCCGTGTGTTGGTCCTTATGTTGTGTGTTACTGAGACTGTAACAAAAGGATTAAGTTTAATTGTAAGCCAACACTTTTAAACTTTAAAGCAATACACCATTGTTATTAATGAGTCTTACAAGGGATTGCAATACCAGAAAAATAATGTCATGGTGGTCCAGAAAATAATGTAACTTAATAAGAACAAGTATAATTGCAATTTTCCTATCTCTGATTTATTCAGTGGTGCTAATTACCTCTTCTTTCTTTTTCTACTCCAGAGCTGTGATAATTATTTTTACTCTTTTTTTTTTTTGATGAGGCATTTTGTAAGCTTGTGAAAAAATGAAAATGATAAAATGAGAAGAAAAGAAAATACCATGGGGGCCCTTCTTACCAGATATAAGGAAATGCAATGATGTGTGCCTATGAGGAATTATTTTGTTCATACAGTTAAGAGCACATACAGTGTTCTCTCATAGCGTCTTATATCTGCCGACAACGCTTTCTTCTCTTGTAGAGCTCAAAACCACACAGAAAACACAAGTGTAAGAACATGATTTCGGACAGCCTACATTCTTAATGATGAGTGGGAGAATGTATTTTTAATAAATCCAGTAATAGTAAAAGTGTAATCAGTTTGCAACCAGAATTTCCTCACCATGAAATTACCCTAATTACTCTTACACCTCTGACAGTGGCTGATCCATTAGATTTCATCAAAGGGGATGACGGCAAATGCTGCTTTGTAAACTTTTTCTAATGAGTCGCATAAGTACAGACTATAAAATGCAACAAATTCTTCAAATTTTTGGATATGGCCACAGGACACACGTTGTGAAATACACTCCCTTTTCCATGCTAATATATGAAAAGGAGAGACAAATCAATTATTAACTAAATCCAACGGCAGAGACTTTTTTTTCTGCTATTTCACTGTTTTTTGTTCCCACTCATTTCTATCCAAATGAGTTTCAGTTTCCAGCCTTATCTTAGTAATCACTGTGATCCTGTGCTATCGGTCATACATTAGACTTAAGTGGTTCACATACAGGGGACTCTTCATGAATACAAGCCACGGGGTAGATACAGGACCGAGTGGATTCTATTGCTCATATTGCATACAGAAAATCTAATTAAATAAGAACGAGGAAAAGCATGAAACAAAAGCATCTTTACAGCACATGTTGGTCACGGTTATGTGCTGTATCATTTGAAGCATGAATCTTCCCTAATGGCATGATTCAGACTAGAGTAAAGCATCATTACAGACCTCTGTCTCCTCTATTTAGTGATGCGATGAGCTACCCTACTAGTTAACACAGCTAGTTACACTATTTCATTAAAACTGACGTAGGTAACTCACCGAAACATTCTCTATTCCACATTAATATAGGTACGCTTGTAGTTCATGGTAATGCAATTCTAAAGAAATGTAAAATTAAAATGAATGAATAATGAATGACAAATTATAATAACTGCATTAGGTAGAGGAACTGTGCATCAGTGGCCATGCTTACAAGTAGAAGTAGACCTTGCTTTATCCAATAATAAATAGACTGCCACTCTAATCAAACGAACACCCCACTGCACACTCCTCAGGACGCCCCGTTGCATCAGGATATTTCACTTAATTAGGCCAGATCCCTTTCAACTCTGCCGCAACGTCACTGTGCAGAAATGTCTCTGGGACCAGCATGGACTCGAGGTTTTAGTCATTAAAAAAATCAGGTCAGCCTTTGCATCTGGAGGAAATCCGAAGCAAAATATCTAATTACTCACATGCATACCAACATTGTTTTTAATGAGCTATCGCAAGACAAGAAGCCTTAGAACAATTCTCACCTCAGAGCACATGCACACTTTGACAATTACATTATGTATACCGAATGGAGGAAGAATAGCTGGGTGTCACTGTGTCCTTTCTTATTGTTGTGGGAAATGTATGAAACAATATGGACATGAGCCAGTGTATATATAATATAAATAATATAGAAATATAGAGAGAAATGATCAACGTGACCAGTTTCCATATCCTGACATATCCTGAGGAGTTCTGCTGATGTCTCAATCTCATAACACGTAACAACAGAGGGGAAGGATTCCAACTTTAAAGTGTAGATTTCTCTGGTATTATTCTCAGTGTTTGCAGGAAGTGTTCAATGCCCCCCGTTTAGAACTCAGTTTATTGCTGCTTTGTTGACATGAGAAATGTAAAAATAAACACTCCAAACGAATCTCTGGAGTCTGAAGTGGCACTGTTTGCAGTGCATCAAAACAGTATCGACGGATCCTATCTGGCGAGGCTTTTACAGTCCAATCACACCAATCATTCTTTCTTTTCTGAGTGAGAAAGCATCGTTATTTGGTTGATTTAAGCTCACATTGCCTAATTACAAGCAACCGGGTAACTGAACGAAAGCCACTCGCAGGTACCTTGTTTATTGGACTCAGTCTTGCCATTAAGTAAGTCGGTGAATGAGGCAGCTGGGGAGCAAGAAGACACAATCTGATCCGATGCCTATAATGTAAGAAAATCATGGTACAGTAGAAAAGTAGCAAGGCCTAAAGTTTTAAAGGAGGTCAAGTCTGATGGACGGGTCTATATTGGGACCAACTTAAAAGCAGGAGACTAGAGTTCAATTCCTTTTTACATTAACATTTGTGATAACCGAGGGTTTAGTTTCCTACACACGATCATCCCTAATTAAAGTGTGTTTTCCACAACCACAATATTTTCCTAGAATTGTCAACACCTTGTCTTGCAACCCTTATGTATAGCTTGTTTCCTGCATGACCTATAGGCACCGTTCTCACTCTTAACACATTTTCTCAACAAATGACTCAATATGGATATTTAGTGTCACCGTAATGATTTTTCTTGCCCAAAGTTAAGAGTACACACTTTAGAATTTAAACCACTTCAAACACAGTTCTTGTGTAGTGCCCTAAGACTTTGTCCGAGCCCTTTATAAACAAGGTCAGTGTCAATGTACTCTTATTTGTTCTTAGATTAGATCTCTCTACTGAATGTCCATCATCATTAGAGAACTCTGGTTTGTTACCTTTAATTATTCTGCATAAAGCTTCCCTACTAACACAGCAACAACAGGAAGGTTCTCCAAAGGTATTTGCTACATCTACCAAAAGGTTCAGAACGCCGTTTTCATCTCTTCCCATAGCTGCTCACTGACCGGTGACCTCTAGTGGCCGTAATAATTATAATGGGAGCAAAGGAGGAAGTCCGATAACGTAGTATTAAGACTGATAAAGTCCCCTGAGGGAGGGTGGATGTTCGGAGGGTGGATGTTCAGAGGGTGGATGTTCAGAGGGTGGATGTTCGGAGGGTGGAGGGTGGATGGGTGGAGGGTGGATGGGTGGAGGGTGGATGTTCAGAGGGTGGATGGCTGGATGGGTCAAGCAAACACAGGACTTTGACATGGGTGACCGGAGTTTGTGTCCATTTTGAAACCAAAAGTCACAATCAGTTATTGACATAGCGTATGTAAGCAAAGTTATGTAACAAAGCTAAGAATTATTATTTTAAAACCCTAACCGCAATTATTTTCCTAACCCTAACCACATAGTTTGGGTTCCTAAACCTAACGTCACTGACAATGAAACAGTCCTTTCATAACATTGGATATGCTCCTTCCCGACTGGTGGGTGCAGTCAGCCCCTTGTGAAGCATTGGAGTGGTCGTGAAAACAAGAGATAATGGCCATTTAATGGCCTGAAAACATTGGGTGCAGGGGGAATGTGTCATTATGCTCATCCCACAGTATGTCCTGAGAATGTAAATGATATTACACACTACACTAAGTGGTTAAAGCCCCGTGTCCCTGGCTGACAGGGTTAAAAAATTGTTTGTGTTCCATCTGAAAACTAAGACAGACTCATTATCTTAATTGCAATCTCAGTCTTTAATTAGCTATAGACACACTGAGCCATTCAGGTGTGATCAATGCCCCCTTAATCTCCAACCATAAAATGAAAAGAAAATGAAATCAATGTTTTGCTATCTTTAATTGGAACGTAATGTCAAAATTAATAACAATCAAGTCAATTAGCATTCGTAGCCGGCTGATATGCAGCGATTCCAGTCTTTAATATGATTGCGATTCTAGGTTAACCGTCATCATTACAGGAGGATTCAGTGGAGCATCAGAGACATTAATGGAGTGAGCTGAGCACACAGAATAGACCTGGAAAAATCTAAATCTGTGGAGTCACATTCAACAAAAGAAAGATTCGACAGAAGAACAGCCATCTCACCTCAGCAGGATCTCGGATTTAACTGTGTCTGAATCAGATCTCTTCCCCAGAATTAGAAAACCCCCACGCCTTTGTGAAGAACCCATCCTGTCAAGGAAATGACTTTCATATTGGGAGGAGGAAGTATTATTTCAATGTCTTTCAGACCCCCTACTCTACTTACTATATACAATTCACGACAGCCTAATGCACGACACCCCTCTGTTCAGCCCTGTGAGACACTCGTCCTTAACATACAGTGTTCCTCATTTCTTTAGCTGCAGTTTCTCACTTTGAGACCACATAGCAAAATAAATATGATGTGCTTTAGGGGCGAACGGGCCGAGACAAGGTCATTCAAAGATCATTGAACACAAATACTGTGGCGTTCTGCAGTCCCCTATTAGAAAAAAAGATCTAATGGTGTATAGAATGTTTCAGGCAAAACAAAGTGTGAGGTTGTTAGTTTGAGTCTGCTCTCATTCAGCTTGGAGAAATACTGTAGCACGGGTGGAATTGCAGGATCATCAATTAATGATTTACCGGGCTGTGGTTTCCCACCCCAGAGCCTGGTTTTGTAATCTGCAGTGAATAAATTTGTATAGGAAGGCTGCTAATGAGGCTTAATAAAGATGTTAGCCATGGGCTGCAGTGGATGGACTGGTGTCCTATTTAAGAGTCACAGGAGCTGCCCTATGGGAAGGGATGACCCATCCAACACTGCAGGCTTGTTACAGTGTTTACCTTAACATGCCTTTCTAAATATTAGATCTTAATTATCCAAGTGCCAATTTTGGATGTTAATTTAACTAGCAACACCTTTGGCTTTCCGCCTTTGTAAGTGATTAAAAGCAAAGATGAGATGCCTTCGTGAAGTGGTTTTTTTCTCTCGTGTGTAAACCAGCTTTTAGACGTGTAGCAGTTCAACAAAGCCTACAGCTAAGTACAAATGTCCTAGGTGAGGTATTACGTTGGGAAAGTGCACAGCCATACCGTTTAACCTCATTACGTCTGACCTGAGGAGAGAAGGTGAGATTATCTCAATGCTATTGTCTTACATTTGGAGTACAGCCGAGAGTTTAATCAAATCTTGAAGCAATCAATGCTCCAGCTCCGATGGACACTTTCCTTGCCCTTGGAACCCAAGGAGTGTTCAGAAACGATACCACGGGCAAAAAAGAGTCACTTCGGATACATCATCGTAGAGAATGAGATTAACCTCGCATCCTCTACCCACTGGGATATCTAATGTCGCTGGCTTATCTTCTAAGCATTCAATCAACCTCTAAGAAGCAAGTCTATAAACACCTCAAAGTCCTTTGTTTCTCTTCTCAGCCTCCACAAAACTTGTTTGTACACTCGGAAACTTTTCGTTTTTTTGAGTAATTATTCAATTACCTGCTGTGCGGTGGAGGGTGTGTTTGTTTGTGCATGTGTGTGAGAGATGCAGAGGGTGACACAGTGTAGCAACATGTGCAAGCACTGCACTCTGTTGTATTAGGACACAAACTGCTGTGGTTGGACTGGACACTCCCACAAATGGGATCATCTATTATTAAAAGGTTTTCCTATTTTTTGTATTTGACTTACTACACAACATATAAAAGGGATAGAGACATTATGGTTGATCGCACCAAACATCTATTAAAATGAACTGATTTGATCTAGGATTAAAAGATAAAAAATGACAGCAAAAATGACACACACATGCACTGTAATCTCTCCGACTCACGCACACATCTTCGCATACACAAATGCACATGGATAAATTCTTGACCTCAAAATAATCCAAAGAGATTTTTTGGTTAGGGAGATTAGAAATACATTATTTAAAGACATTTAGTCCAGATTTTGCTGAAATAGATCTGGGTGGAAACATAATCTTCCTATTTTCAATTACATCTTCGCTATCTTCAATAATCCTGAACATCCCTGGGCCTCGCCTTGTTCTCCTTACATTGCATGGTATGTCGGCTACTGTGTGTCTGATGCAATTATTTTTTTATAATCTGAAAACAACCAAGTGTTTACGAAGTATAAAGTGTTGCCTGTCCTTGACCAAGCAGACGAGCATGTTGTTGTTCCTGCTGTAGGTACAAATCCGTGTATCAAATTGCTTATTGTGGTGGGAGGTTTGAACATTCACAGACGAGTCCTTCAACGCCAGCATTGCACACAAAGGCCTTAATGTTAGAATACAAATTCTGTAGGAATTTAAGTGCGACGTGCAGAATCCGACGAGTGGCGCCTTATCTATCTGCTACAGTCTCGTCTTTAATTTCTTATTCAGCATTTGCATTTTACAAGTAGGTTCTGCTGATCTGTGTAACCTTTGGCGCGGGGCTAGATCAGTAGCACTTGAAAATGCACGCTATGATTGGCTCTGAGCTGAAGTCAACGGGTGTGATAACTTTTGCCTGACAGATAAACGCAGACAGAGTCGCTCCTGCTTCCTATTTAGCATTACAATGAACTACGCTTGTGGGTGCCAATGTTCTTTTATGTGCCCTTACTCTCTATGAGGCCCTGTCCTCCTTTTCCCACAATGCAACACTAATGTGCCGTTTACCATTAAGTTGTGCACTCGCTCATAAAAGACGCTGAAATGCAGACACAAGTAAGCAAAACGAAAATCAAATGTATAAAGGAGATAATGCCATTTTATCATTCTCTTGACTTACTTACAAACATGCAGATTTATGTGGTTATGTGTCCCTGAATATAAACAACTTCAATGTTTTTTTAAATGAAAGAGCACAGTTGGATGACAGGGAGCGAGTAAAGATTAATATTAAAGATTTCAAACAAGGCGAGTACACCCTTTATACAAGCAAAAAGAGACTTATTTTCTTTAAACTCAGATTCAATCTCGTCTAATGCGTATACTGCATAAAGAGCTATGTCTCACTGCTACTTTTTCTCTCATGAAAAACCTTTTGTAGCGAGCCTTAGAAATGCACACTTATTATGGGTGCTCAAAAAAAGCAATATTTCAAATGCAGCTTAATGGCATGACGGCCTTGCTCTATTGTGAAACAGCCAGAATTGTTTGTAACTGTGCCCTTGAGCAACAAACTGGACTTAACACCTGAAAATGTCATCTGAATATACAAAATGTACATTTACATTAATGTGACCCTTTTGTCCGTGCCACAGTTGTATTCAACAAAAAAAAGCAGAACGGTGACCCATCATCTAAGGTCAATGATATATGTGGATGCATATTATAACTTTAGAAGCAATTTTCACTCTGGCTCTCTGTCAGGTCAGCAGTCGTGTTTTTTTTGTTGTTGCCCTTTCCTGTTGTAAATATTGTTTCCTTAATCTAAAGGGATGAGGATTACGGGTATTTTGTCAGCTCAGTTATCCATGTCTGACTGTCCTAAGGCTGTGAACTGCCATCACAGACAAGTTCATTCTGCTTACCCTTGTCATCCAGAGGAATATTAATCATTCAGTAAGCAGTCTGACCAAAAGAGCTTTGGCTCTACATATGGAGACAAATCAGCAGGGATTGCATTTACAGTCACTGAATGATCGAGGATCCATTTTTGGACACTGCAGACATACAAATTCCAAGGAAATAGAGTTTTGTGACAACTTGATAAATAGACCATTTCCAGCTCATATTGAATGAAGCACCGCTGGCCTTAAAAGATCAATCTAAAGAAAATAATGTCCAGCTACAAAGTGTTTTTATTTGTAGTGATGCAAATATGACTACTACTTATTAAAGTGCATATGCAAGATTGTAACAATGAGATTCGCTGATGCATTTATGTGAACATATCAAATGAACAGAGAACACATTTCAGCCACGCCAGCAGCTTTATAGGGCTGTACACTGGTGAGCTACATGCTAACAACAGCATGCTCACAATGACAAAGCTAACATGCTGAATTTATCATAAAACACAAGGTACAAACTGAGGGTAATGTCTGAAGCATTGTATGAATTACATCAAAGGATCACCAGAGTTATTACAGTTCATCCTGAAAGGAACATTTGTACCAACTTTCATGGCAATCCATCCAATAGCTATTGAGATATGTCACTCAAAGCCACAACAGTCAACCACAAATCAAAGGATGAACATCAGTAGGGTTCGTCCACTGAGGACCATGAATATCTGTACTAGATGTAGTGCTAATCCATCAAGTAGATGATGAGATATTACAATGAATTAGTGACAACTTTGACCTGCTGGTGGCCCCGTACTTGACCTCAGGAAATCACTTAAGTCTTCAGGATGCATCCTCAGTGCACCGTGATATCTGTAGCAACAGTTTCTAAAAAATAACTATATATATACCTCATGGATGCTTTAGTGCATAGGTCTTCAACAGGGGGTCCGCGGAGGTACTGCAGGGGGTCGCAAAATGTTTGTAGATAAAGCAAATATTCTTTGCACATTCACATCCTCCCGTCCCTCCGTCGCACACGTTGGAATACCGCTGCAGTAGGGGGTCCCTGCTCCATGCTACATCAGTTTGGGGGTACTTGGCCTTAAAAACGTTGAAGACCCCTGCTTTAGTGGAAAAGTCATGGGATCACAACATCAGCAGGTTCCATCCTCTGCGTAACACAAACGTCCTTACAACATTTCATGGATGATGAGATCTTTTCACCGAAGCACTGGATGGACCAACAGAGAGTAACAACAACATTCCCATCCACAGTACTACACCGCTAGTGAGGCCAATAACAGATTGTCTAATTAAATATAAAACCAAACCACAGTGAAATATATATGCAATATATAAAACATTTAATTGAACTGACATGTCACCTTTCGTTAGTGATTTACAGCAGGGGCCAGACCTCAGTAAGAGGATCGAGGTCTGGTCGGTGGACATGTCATCAATAAGTCAGTGATGCAGCGTGGAGCCCGGCCTGTTAGTGTTTTGCAGTAGAGTCCTGAACGGGTCCTTATTTTGGCACCGCAAGCACATTTATCACCTCAATGTGGAGACCAAGCTGGTATCCGTCAGCATGACAGATTCTGTTCCACAAGTGGTCTAACCCTGCAAGGATTGTTCTAACACCTGCACGCCTGTTGAGTTAAATACAGACCAATTTGTGTCCAATTTGATTTGATTTTTATCCTTAATCAAGTCATTGTGTAGCAATTGGTTACTTTGATAAATAATAATGCACCGTGCATGTGTGTGCATGTCAGTTATCCAGGAGAAGCATACATGTTTCAATGTGCTCATTTGGATTTTATTTAAAAGTATAGCATATCCATCTTGATTTATATTTGATTGCAGTATAATTAATTCATTTAATTTGAATTAAACCACACATTACTGCGCAGGATTTTATTTTATTGGATTCCTGCATTGATCCGGACTTCCTACTTTGAAGGTAATGACAATATTTTTTAAATTTGATTCTCTATTTAATTGGGAGCCAATGCAAGAGAGTATACGAGCTGCGTGGGCTTCAAATGAGGCGTCGCAATAGTGTAGGCAGGATGAGATGAGCAAATGAAGGCTTTGCTCAAGAGAATTTATTGGCAGAACAAAATTGATTTCTGAAATGTTTGTGAGCTGGAATAAGATTGATTTATGGCGTTAATGTGAAAACTTGTGACGTGACTTTCACACAACACAAGTTTGTTTGTATTGCTGTGCATCAAATAATCCAGCAAACACCATCTTTTTGGATGTGAAATAAATAGAGTATCATCTTCAAAATCATTTTTCTTGTTGTTTAGAAAACAGTACTGCATTAGAGCTCACGCTAACTCCACATAAACAGCTGAGATCACCACCTTCTGTGGGGCTGGACATCACTCTCTGAAGTAGAAGTGGACAAAAGGTAAATGTCAGCACTTCATTGTTGATCTCATGCTTTCAACATGTGGCTCTGATAGTTTAAAACATTTACAACAAGAGGTGATGAATGTGGTTTCAGGAGGTCGTTAAGTACGGTGCAGATACGGAAACTAGGCATGATCTCCAATGTTATTTATACTATTTTAATTCTGCTATTTATACTATTTTAATTCTTCTATTTTATATTTTAATTCTGCTATTTTTATAATGGTACTTCAGACTCATTTACATCAACACTGTGATTATTGTTCTGTACATGCTCTTCTGTCTAATCTTCTACTAATTGTTATGTTTTTGCTGTGAAGCACTTTGGGCTGCAATTCTTGTATGAAAGGTGCTATACAAATAAAAATTATTATTATTATTATTATTATCGTGTAATGCACTGAACACCACGGATTGAGTGAGGGCCTTAAACTCCAAGTTACCACAAGTGTATTTCTCCTTCAGCAGACGTGCAGCACTAGTCCTCATGGACTGTAACAACATGGTGAATGAATACACGGAGAAGATCATGTCTTTCTCCCTTTTCTGTCCCCTTAAACATACACTAATGTTTTGCTACTTGCAGAATAAAAAGGAGAATGTAAACATGTCGTTTGTTCGTAAAGTTGTGCTTTGGTTGAACTGAATACATGCACTTTGTTTATCAGTGTTTTTCAGAGTAAAAGACATCAAAGCAGCAAAGATTAACAATGCTGTTTCATGGGCAGTTAACCTAAAAAAAGAAGACAGCACCATCACAGTCCAGTGCCCCCCGCCTGTACACACATAAGTCATGCTTTGGCAAAAGTTCAACTTTCAGGCACGTGCAGCGAGGAAGCTGCTCCATGTTGATCTATGAAGTTTGTCAGAGAGCTGCCAAAACCAGATAAACATTCATGAAAGCTTAAAAACTTTATTCATTAAACATTATAGCAATATTCCTCCCGGTCCCCCGTACGAGGGGCGGGAGTAACAACGACTGACAGATAACATTAGAGTGATGGAAAGGTTGGGGAATTTAAAAAGCTGAGAAATACAATGTGAGGTGATTTGATAGGAAACAAGGCAAAACAGGTCTTAACGTGGAAAAAACTCAAATAACTTCAGTGACAGAAGAGCCATAAATAAATGAAAGCAAACTTCAAACTACAAGTTGTGTTTTTGCATGTTCTTTGACTGTCTTTTAATTAAAGCGACTATATTTTGACATAATATTCTAACCAGCATGGTTTCAAAAATACCTGACAATTTGAGTAGTTAAAAGAATTAGCAATTGTTGTGCAAAAATGAAACACTGAGAGCTTAGACTGTGAAACATGTGGCTGTTAAACTAGAAGAAAAAGCTTTGGTTTTGTTTGTGCTTGTTCTGATGGATGACGTGAAATTCTCCCTCAACCCAAATGTGTTTACATAACTGATGAGGACAAATGCTACTTGAGAGAAGTTTCCACCTTTCTCTAACTCTGCAATCGACTTTGTGTCTCTGTAATGCACCGGGGCAGGAAGTGAAGGAGGCGTAGTGTGACCCCCGTCGCCCTCGGGGAGTCTGACCTCACATGGGAACAATTCAAGCCAATAAGGTGAACTGTGGCTCAGCTATTAGCTCTTCGGCGCGGGGTCAAACACGGACGACTTGTTGGTCATGTGTGCTTTTATATTTTGAATCTACATTTGGTTGCAGCAGAATGTAACCGTTTCTCCAAAATGCAATGCTTTATCTGCTGCTTGTGAAGAGGTAAATCACATAATCATCATATAAAACAATTCACAATCACCATAATCGGGCCTGAAAGTCCACAAAATATTAATCATTATGATAAGACTTTATTATAAAGTCATAAGTCTGTCTAACTCCACTCTGAAGTGAGATCTTGCTCATAACTCATTTATTAGGAGCTCCTTATTTCAGAGCTTCCGCCTCCTCACACTTAGTAAATCCATTATAGCACACAACTACTGCAATTAAAAGAGCCGAGTCTTAAAACATATTTTAAAAGACAGATCAAAAAACCTGCGAAGAGGTAAAGAAAGGAGATATTTCTGCTTGTACTCCTGCATGGGGACAGTTCAACAGACATCCTCAGACATGTTTACCTCCTCATCGGAGACGTTCTAATCTTATATGTTTGTGTCATGCGTGACCTTTCTTCTTTACTTCTTATTGTTATTTCATAAGCATACTGAGTCTCCGCCTGTCAGATGAAAGTTGCAGTATAAATAAACTTAACTCCAACTCTATGCAAGTGAAAATGACAAAGTGTGAAAACAAAAAAAGAGTTATATTATTGACTTTAAATATAACTATATACTTGTATCAACACATTCTATATACAGTATGTATATATTTTATTTCATTAGAATCCACAGCGGAGGATAGAAAAGAGTAAAGACACGGGTTCACCAGAGCCCTGAGGGTAACTATATCCTGTAAGGTCTCATCATCCTTTATAGATGAGTACACACTTGTTTAACTTCACTTTAATTATAATGTTCCTTCTAACGTATGCGCTGTATTCCGTACTGTATTTGTTACATCTGTGTATTCTCTCATCAGATGCTCTGCTGTCAGTCTCTCAGCATCAGATCTCTGTGGTAACATGTGTCTGGCAGTCTAAGCAGCGGCAGAATTCACAGATGAAACGCTCCTTTGATCAGCGCGTCCTTTGAGTGCGCTCTTTAAACCTTCGTTGCCACTGTGGGCATTCAGGGGGCATCAGCAGCAATGCCACAACACTACCATTGTGCTGGAGCCTCTCAGTCGATAAAACTCAACGAGAGTGCACAAAAACATGAAGCCCAGCGATCAAACTGCACTCCTTTAATGCCTCACTGTGCTTAAATCATCTTAAATAACGTTGGACATGTGCAGAATACCGCCGTGTCCGACATCACTTTTCAAATGCTGCAGTTTGGTGCGTGTAGTGCATTTACAGCCAGTTCCTTGCACTTGCATTTTTCATAGACAGACCCCCCCAAAGGACACGCTGTAGCTTTCAATACCTGTCAACATTTCCACAATGAGGAGATGTTGATATGACTGCGTACATCATCGCTGAGAGCCTTTGTACCTAGAAACACAGCATCAAGGTGAGATGTGTTGGTAACTAGGACATAAACATGCTTCTTATACAGGAAGCCCCGCATTTCTATTTATTTATCTTTAATGTCACAATGAAGACATTACGAGTTATTATGACATGTTACAGTCAAGTGCTCGCTATAAACGTTATACTTTCATACATATATCTATATATAGATATATGTTCATTAGAGTAAATGGAAAGGGTAAAAACGGTATTAAAACCAAAACAATGAGTTCAAAGAAGCTAAACGGATCTGTAGAGGTGAGGGGGGCTGCAGAGTTGGGTGATAACTCCATGTGGGTTCACTATGAACAACCCCTTTGATATTACACATATTCATATCACACATTACACCATAGCTAATATAAAAATATGGATTATTATATTAGCTATAGTTCAAATGACTATATGTAAGGGGTGTCTTGTATTGATGAACCCACATAGAATCCCCACTCAACTGTGCAGCTGCAGCATTACACAGTCATTTGAACCATTGCTATTATAAAACAATATTGATTACAGCAGCTTTAACAAACCTCTATCCTATAACATCTTATGATTTCTACTTAAATAGCACAGTTAATGATTTAATCAACTCTTTTTATTGGATGAAATGTACTTCTGCAAAGGATTTCACAAAGACTAATCATCTATATTGTTTTTCATAATTTCCACAAAGTAAGTTCATGCTATATCACTGATGGAGTGTGACACATTCATCATACCAATTACAACCGATGGACACACACACACACACACACACACACACACACACACACACACACACACACACATCTCTGTGAATCAATGGAAAACATCACCTGCATAGCAAAGATTATTAAAAGTCTAATTATGCATATCAAACACCACAGACGGGACAATTAGAACAGGGAGGCTTCAGGCTGCCTGGAACAGATGGGCCGCCCATTTAAGGAAACTACAGACATATGTATTATTAACGCTTAGCTCAGCGTTTTCTGAGCTTCTTTATTTCACTTTTATAGGAGCTTCCTACAGAAAGTGAGATAATATCCAAGTTAGAATTTATGGAGGTGCGTTTTGCACCTTAAAGCAGCGTTTGGGTAAATGTTAGTTTGTAAAATACTTATAGCTTCAATGATGTTTTGGACTTGCGTAGGCATTCCCGCTGTGGGCCACATTACACACGTGGTGTTCGATTTTATTTTAAAGGGTCAGTTAAAAAAAAACAATAAACACAATGAAAGACTCGTTTTAAAATGTCATCAGCAGGAACTCTGGATAATCCAGTTGGAACTGGTTTCTACTGAAGCTGTACTGCTCTACGTGCGTTACAGATTCAGCGTATCACAGCTACTTCATTATGTGGCTATGTGAACCCTGCTATCTTTGTATTGTGCACATAAAGGTGACGGTAAAGCACAGTTACAGACGGACGGGCGTGCAGATGGACAGAGGGATTAATAAATGTACACGGGGGCAGTCAGGTGAGCAGTCGCATGGCTAACACTTTCTGTCCTGTTTTGGGGTTACTGACTCACCTCGCTGTCAGGGTACCACGTGGAAATTGTGCAGAAAACATTTCACATTCAAGACGAGTAGCCAGGTCCATCCTGGCACCTGCACAAAGACCACTTTCACATTCAGTGCTTTGCTTGTCCTGTGACTACTTAGCACTACATATTCTCAACACAGTAATGAAATGACTACTGTGAATGCACGCAGTCACTCCCGCTCTCTTTCTTGTTTCTCCTCACACACATATATACTGTATATATACACACATATGTATATATATATATATATATATATATATGTGTGTATGTATATATGTATTCATGACAAAGATATGCAGTGGGACACTGAGATGCACAGAAGGGAGGTGGGGGGGGGGGGGGGGGGGGGGGGTTAGCATCAAGACTTGGACTCATTGATCTTCACATGGGGGGTTAGTTGAGATCAATCTCCCTGCACAACAGTGACCCCTGGTGGAGGATCAAAGTTCCCTAACAATGTAAATTCCCTCAATTTTCCTTTTGATCAAAGATGATTACAATACATCCCAAATGTGACTTTTTACACGTTATATAAATGTACACACTCTTACTTTGAAATTGCCATTCAAACATTTTGCAAAAGTAGATATTGAGAAAAAAAAAGGCTTTTATTTGCATGTAGGCAGTTAAAAATATGATGGTATATACTCGCAGAAAGAAAAAAAGATATCTGTTTAGATGTGTGCAGCTCCACACAGCATACTGCAGTCTGCAGTCAGAGTGAGGAGAGTCTGTTATCATCCCATGAAGTATTGAGTGTGAACGCCATGTTTCCCTCCCACACCATTTCACATATAGCACATTCACTCATTCAGATACAGTAGCAACTGCAAGAGCATATGCCAATAACAGTTCATGAGTCCTGATTCCTGAGACAACTAAATCTGCTTTATATATATGTTTTACTAGACAGCAGACATTTATGGGTTTGAGCCAGCAAGACGTTCATTCATCAAACAGAGAGAGAATATAAACAAGGTACACTGAGACAACACTGATCATATCCGATCATATCTATTTGTCTTGTGTCTAAATGACTTGTTCTGTGCACAGCGAGGACACAATCAGTGATTAATACTATAATGCACTGCCAAGAAGTGAGAGATCTCTGAGCTTCATTGTGTTCTGACAGAATCTAAACACACGTGAACAAAAATGCTAAATATTATATTCAAGGCTTCATATTTAGATTTATCAGTTCTATTAATGAGATTCCACTGATCATAGTGCGCCTTCCACTTCCTGGACCTGCATGTGTTTCATCACACTGCTCTCCCTGTTGTGCAAAGATTTATACGGACCTTAAGACTACATGTATAATACATGAGCTTGGACTTATAAATATAACCAACAATATCAATAAATAAAATGTGACCTGCCATCCTCTGTAATGTGTGAATTTAACTGCTGACTGTGACTTCTTGGTCAGCTTGAGCATAACAAAAATATATCTTATTAGAACGCACCCGGGGCAGGAACCAATGCTTGACTGAAATATGGTCGAACCAAACGGAGCTGGATGTGCTTCTCATGCTAACACAACGCTGGCGTTTTTCATCTGCTTTAACGCAGCTCTTGTAAAGTATATGTCATATATGTCTTTATCAAAACATACACGTACATATCTGCTCCATGCAATCCTATGGAATATCTCCAAAGGATTACTTGTCGTTGGTCATTTAACTGCTTGTGTTTCTTGCATCGTTGGATTTTGTTACAACAACTTTACAATGTTCCTAATTCTGAGGACATTTTATCACAACCAATAGACCCATCTTCAGAAACGTCACTTATTTCATGAACCAGAATTTCCCGTCTAGAGGTCACAATTCACAAGCACCAAGGAACCATACGAGTACTTCAGCGATACTGGTATCTCACACATCACAGTGCCACCATACTTGCCTCTTGCTTTACATTTGCAATGCTTGCAGCGTTTTCACACTTTGAGATGCTTGATATCTACTGGCCCATGTATCTCCTCCATTTATCTCTTCAGCCTGCCAGCGGTACAGTATCCATCTCCATTACATGGTCACAGATGGATAACAAGGCCAGGCCTGGCACAGCTAACGGAGTGGTGCTGCTCCTCTGAGAATACACCCCTGCCATCATATTCAAATGGACTTTCCGCTGGCTGTCCCCTCGCTCGCCGTGGCACACAATAGAAGATAGGGATATATGTGGGAGGGAGGTGGGAGGAGGGAGGGAGGGTGCTGAGGTGAGACTGAGGTGGGCTGATGAGAAAAAGAGAGTTGCTATTGTCTCTAGGGGAAACAGGGATGCCAACAGTGAGAAACTCTGAACAGGAATTAGATCATTTAGAAATTCAACCGAGCCCTTGCACACCGATTGCTCTTCTCCTTCTGCTGCCCCCCTTCCCGCTCCCCCGCTCGTTTTATGCCCTTATCGAGGCAGGTTGGAGGAAGCTCTGAGACAGGTGAGACACGGCCACAGACTACCTCTAAAGTCCTTAAAAGGTAATTGAGCCTTCCAGCCCACACCACTAATTTGCACGACTCTACCCACTAGCTAGCAGTGGGACAAAAACAGAGGGAGGGAAGCTGAGCAGTGTTGGGAAGAATGATTCCCTTGGACACAATATGTTAATTGCTTCTCTACAACTGACAGCCATAAGAAAGGTTGAGGCTATATGGAGGAGAATTACCAGAAAGGGCATGGTCAAGAAAATGATAATGGTTAGTCCCTGCAGTAAGAAATTGCACTGCTCTTTCATCCCCATCTGCATAACAATAATCTTCTAGTGATTTGTGTGCAACAATAGCAAACGTTAGGATGGAATATACTGCAGTGATTGCTAGAAAAAAAGCAATGAAAACAGCATAAATACATGTAATAGTTATGCGACAGAAACAGTAGGCACTGTTGGAGGCTACCGCTCACGGTGGATTAGGGGCGGTGGGTGTTGTGAGTGGAGGAGAAGTATATTGTGCAGGTAATTGAAAGATAACTGCGAGACCTCATCGAAGTCGTCCAGGTATGCACAAGGTACAGATCCGCCTTTGACCCTGCTTTAAATTCACCTCAAGGATTTGATTTCTTCAAATGACAACACTGTTGGAAATGAACTATTTGTCCAGGGTCTGAATTATGAGGAAGACCCGCCCATGAATCACCTTCAGTACCTTGGTGGCCTTCAGCCTGGTAATATCCATATCTCTTCACTTTCCTCAAATCAATAATGAGATGACGCCCTTGGAAATGCAGGATAGATGACTCAAATGGGATATTATATGTGTTGAGAGCACACTGTCTGCACCAGATTTACATGCTGTGGGATTCTTTTTAAACTACACTTTATCAAATGAACGCTCTGATGTAAGTCTTCCCGAGCTGCAGCACAGGGACAAAAAGTTGTTTGTGTTAAAACGTATTGCTCAGAAAGCAACAAATGAAACAAGCGGTCCGACGGGCAACAAGTTCTCCAACAGGTCACGTTAAAGAGGAAGCGTTTGACCGTCTTCTGATTAGGCGTCATTGTTTGTCGGTGCCCCTCCGAAACGCTAATGACCTTTGAGGGCATTGATATTAGCATCTTTAAATGATGTATGCTAAGGGAAATAAAACTACTTGGTCAAGGTTAAGGGAAAATACAAGCTCACTGGATGTTAGGACATCTTTCTAGTGACCTATAAGCTGAGGACAAAACTATGCAAGGTGACTGTTCAGTAACTAAAAGCATTATTTATCTCGTCCAGCATTAAAGTCAATACACACCTTGTGAAAATAAAAATGTTGCAGGACTCCTTCCTCACTGGATGACCCGACTGCAAAGAGGGTTCCATTTTAAAAGGTTTGTCTGAACTCTGATGGAGGAGACTTCTCCGTGTTTGAGTTACTTAGCAGCCATCTTTTTTCCTCTTCTCATAGGATATTAGATTTCCTAATACCAAACATATCTTTAACATTCCTGTAACCTTCCTCACTATTGACAGTTAGTAGAAAACAGAACGCAAACACTGATCTCAAAAGGTCAAAAAGCTTTTTACACGGTCGACCGATGCTACAGTCTTTCTAGTGATGTTCTCCGAAAGGTGGACATTTGAGAAAAGTCACATGATCATCTCACTTTCAATAGAACTAAAAGATATAGATCTTTTAAGCTACACATTTGTTTTCAGTCTCCTCTCGCAAGTCTAATTATCCCAACCTTACTCTGGCTTAATCATGCAGTTTATCATCGACTGCTCCACCTGCTCCACCTCTGCATGCACCAGCGTTGGCTCTGTCCTGCCTACTGCAATGATAACAAACATAATGGTGTCTGAAGACGCTCGTGTAGATGTGGGTCAGACTTGTTCTTTATAAGCCAGAGCCCAGGGCTTAAACTGAACATAATAACGTAGCGTTGCTAGAATCGGGCGCAAGTAAGAAGAGCCTCCTTCAGGCCCATAGTTAATAGAGAGGACTCTGACTCCCCCCCCCCCCCCTCTAGCTCCCACTCTTGCATGACCTTCTCTGTCTATTCTCTCCTCACCATCAATTCATCTCCCTCCGTGCAATCTGCAAGCAGGACTCTGTTAAATCAACCGATAGGTGTCAAGGAAAAACGGCCTTATATTTATTTATTTCTAATTCAGTGTAATATGCTCACCTCCCTTTTCCACCTGGCAACCTCACATGGATTGGAGTTGTACCAAATCATGAGCAGTGGTGATCATAATCAGTTATATAAACCTATGCTGGGTCAATGAAAACCACAGCGTATATCTAATTAAACTGACGCATGGATACACACACATCTGATGTAAACCCAGGATTTATGATTGTCCTTCAAGTATTTCTGACCTTTCAGCGTATTACCACCTCCATCATGGTTCCTTAAATAAGGTTTTTTCAGAAATAATTTCTATTGTGTTAAAGGAATAATGTCACACCTTTAAATACATACTAGTTTTGATACCTTATATTTGTGATTAATCTATCTTAAAGTTAGTTGTTGGCAGTGTTGTCACCTGAACACAAGTGTTTTTCTATACACTTTACCGCCTTTACTGTCATTCATTACACACCTGTGTCACCCAGTGTGACAAAAGGTACAACAACAGGCATCCAGGGCTGTGCTTCCTGCGTCTCTGCCTGCCATCGATGATTCACACTCAACCAGGGGGAAAACAGAGGGTTACTAACTAGGTCCTCCAAGGCAGCAGATGTCAGTGATTAATCTTGATGAAGTTGGGACTCTATGTCTCCCTAGCTGTCTCTCTCTGTCTCCTAACCTGGTGCTTAATGACCTTTTCCCTCTGTTTTCTCAGCCCATTTTTTACCCTTTAGATCATGTTTAATATGGCTGGTTCTTTATGCAGATGAGTAATGGATGGAGCCGGGGCGAACGGTGGCAGCAACTGATGCCACATGAAGTAGGAAACTTGCTAATGTAACAGAGATCTGAGGAACAAAAAAAGGAACACATTTCTCGGGATATGTCCCAGCCTTGTTTTTCCCCCTCACAGGTGGCACGGATTTGATATTGTGTAACCACTGTGAGCGGTAAAGACGTGCCAAGTGTTCAATGACACAGCTACATGGTACAAAACAGCAGCTAGAGTAAATACAACTTCAGCATGCATCCCTGGAAGCCTGACTGAGCCAATGTTAGCATGGAGGACGATGCACAACAACAATTCATTCTCGAACGCTGAATAGAAATAAGCATACTTGAGATTTCATTGACATTTGGGAAGCTGCTTGAGTCCAGTCATATTTCTAGGACAAATATTGTCTTGAAAAGTGTTAGAGAATGTAGGAAAAGTACAAAACTGAAAGCAACTTTTTCCGTTGCTGTGCTCTCTGCGAGGGTTTGGACATCACTGCCAGCTTTTTGTTAGTCTGGCAGATGTGGCTTATAACTGAGAATAAATGAAGCACCATGTAATCATCGCAGACAACACAGCACAACAGTTCTTTCCATTTGTTACAATCATAAATGCAATCATAAAATCCCCTGATTTATTTCCCATTTGGCAAAGGTATTAAGGTATTAAGGTATTTATAGATGATTTCCACTAATAATAAATGTTTTTTTATTAAAGTCGCATGTAAGGAAGATGAACCTACTGTCCCACAGACAGAAAACGTGTTATTTACCCAGCATGCACGAGACACATAGCTCATGTATAGCCTCAGCACCAACCAATTATTCAGATGAAATTATCATCATTTGTATTACAAGACGGTGCGTTGCCCTGGGCTGAAGTTAATCTGGCCAAAAAAGTTCTGAACATTTGTTACTGTTGGGTATTGAAAGAGCAGACTTTCACTGTGCAGTCTTATGGACAGGTGAATAATGAGGGATCGTGTAGGCGTTCTGCATGTTGTAAGGTCACGAGATGTAACAACAGGAAACTATGAACAAAAGAAGTTGCACTTTTATTCTCCGGTTAGCAGGTTATTAAAAGGTAACTCGGGTCATTTCTTCCATCAAGATCAAAGTGAAAGAACAAATGTAAAACCTCCAGGAGATGTGCAACCTCTCAACCCACCTTCCACAGAATGTGAGATGCAATATGTTTTGCGTTGCCTTGCAGGGAGATTTCTCAAATGTGCAACCTCATCAACACTTTGTAATGCAGCTTTGACAACAGCAATGTGTTACCTTACACACACGTGCATGTATGATTCATGTGTTAACCTGACACTTGGCTGACTAAACTGACAATGTGATTCATAATTCATGGGAACATTGCATTTGTGACACTCAGCAAAACAGAGAATTGTAATGAGTGTCACAGGTGGAATCTTGAAACAAGTGTGAACTGTATGGCAGGAAGCACTCTTGCACTTAACCCCGCACTGAAGAAAGCCCTTCACTTCACAAGACTTGACAAGAGGCAACACTGGGAAAGATCAGGGAGGATTAAGACATTAGCAGTTTGCAGAGAGCGACAAAACAAGAAGAAGAAAAGTGGCAGCAAGCTGGACAACTATGTGTAACACGGCTGTTAGTACATGAGACAATGATATGAGTGAGAAGTTAGTGTATATTTCTGAAAAGCAATGTCTGTGATCTGAATAGATTCCTACACGTACAAATGTATTTTTCAACATTTGGCCCAGTCTTTGTCTGTACAACATTCTGTAATTATATTTGAAAGGCAAGGTAACAGAAGTCAGAGTCTGGATCTTAATAACATCCTTCAGAAATCAATTTCTCATTCAGTATGGCTGTGACGCACGGATCGATCATGTTGAACTTACATGATTCCCTGAAATACCAACTGAGCAGAGCATGTCCCGTCACTATCAGCAAACCAGTGAGCTCTTGGATCAATTGCACTTTTAATACAGAGTACGTGAGCACGGCAGACATCCTGTCCCACTGAAGGGAGAATATAAACACATGTGGCCTGAGACATTCTGTGATGGCAAACTCATGTTTCAGCAGCGCAGGTAAACAGCTTGCACATGTAATACTTTATATAGATTGTGAATTGGAAGGCAAGTGGAGGACAATTAGGAGACTAACTAAGATTCATTATTGACTCAAGGTAACCACAGCAAGTTGATTGGCTGCTAATCATAGACACTAGCGACATGATGGACCCGGTATAAGTTCCCTTCATCAAACCAATTACCCTCAGTTGCAGGGGTCGACTGCACTAAATGAGAACACAACATGCTGATATTATCTCGTCTGCAAACTATACATACACTATTATACACTATTACACATTATTATTTGGTTTAACACATTTCAGATACTCAGATGGTTAAACTCATAAAGATACTTAATGTCACAGATCCAGATCCCAGCTTCAGGACATATCTGTTATATCTGTAGTGAGTCTTCACATTTCACAAGTAGATATGTCTTTTCAAAAATACATTTTGGTGTTCAGAAAGGAAATGTTAATGAACATTTCATATATAATGAACAAGTTGCAAAATGTTGATACTGAACATAATAATAAAAATACATTTTATTTGGAGGCACTCTTCAAGACACCCAAGGACACCGTACAAAATACAAGAGATAAAAACAGCAGGACGTTGGAAGAGAGAGCAGACAAACAAAACCAGAGATATGGTGGAGACACAGGAAGAGAAGAAGGGGGGGGGACACAGGATGATGGAAGTGAGTTTTGAGGTGGGACTTGAATGTTGTAATAGTTTCAGACTGTTGGATATGTGGAGGGACGGAGGTCCAGAGCCTGGGAGCAGCTGAAGGCCCGAGCACCCATGGTACCCACATATATACGACAGTTAGGAAAATGTCATAGTGTTGGTTGAATAATCAAAAAGAGAAACTAGTTATCCATCTCTACCAGTCATTGTGATACCACTATCCACACGTGGGCCTCGCCCGTCTCTTGCACTGTTTGTCCACTATCAGCCTCTTCTCACTCTGTGGACTAAAGTGAGGCGTCTGAAATTGAAAGTCAACTTGTTGTGACTTTCAAAAAGCTTTTATAACGATCAATCCTCATTCGTCTTCCTGTTAAACACATTAGTCTTCAAAAGAAAATGTTGTGCTGATTTACCAAACATGGAATTATCGTGTCCTCTCCACCAGCATCTGCTCCAATTTTCTACACTTCACACAAACTTCAAATAACCATTTACCTATTTCCTGCGATAAAACTGCAGTCAAATTATGGCTTGAGGCTCGCCGCGGAGACTTTCGGATGGCGGTGCTAATGTTTCGATTTGATGACATCGTCCTGCAACGGGGACTCAAGTATTCAGGTTGTGTGTGCTCTGAATTCATGGTTTCCCACTTATTATTGGAGTTGTTCGTGTCTAGGAAAGGGTTGAAAACCCCACACGGTACTGTAAGTCGTAGGACTTTATTATAAGAAAGACTGTTTCAATCCAGGCTACCACATAGCCTCAAACATGCAGTGGAAAAGCTATGATGATTTAAGAAGCTCCCTTTCTGTGATGTGATTTATAGTGGAATCTAATAACCCTTTCTATCCCCCATCTCTCAGTTTATTCTTCCTTTCTCACTGAGAAGCAGGGGGGCATGGACACCAGTTACCATGAAATGCACTCAGTGCAGCAGCGTGTGTGTGTGTGTGGCTCTGAATTGTGGTGTCTGATCACCACGGAGTCACCATACTGTCACCGCACTGTCCCCGGCACGGAGACAGTATCCAAGGGATCATTTTAATAGCGGCTATAATAAATCTCTCTGATCACGGGATATGAAATTGTCTCTCTGTCCAGCTATCTTTCAATCTTTACCCTGTATTGTATCTGTGTCTCTCTGTACAACATCACTTTTTTACATTGGAATACGCATGTAATGCAGGATGAGACACGGTGGCACAGAAGTCTGCAGATCCGAGACAGCTGCTCACTTCTCACAGCTGTAATTGGTCGACCACTGCAGCAGCGTTTGACAGATTGTAGCAGATACTTTCCGAATACATTCCGTTGAGATGTTCAACTCGGTCTTGGCTGAAAGTGACGTGAACACATTTTACATCACCATATATAACATCTCCAAAAAGTCTGCAGGTGGCAGCTCTCTCTTACCGAGAGCTTCAATTCTTTATGACAAAGATAGAAAAGAACAGGCACATTTTTTAACAGGAAAACTTGCTTCGTCCGTGTAGACTTTACCCATCAACACTGAACCTGAGCACTTAACCAGCGTCTGAGGCTATACGGCTTTTCATTCAGCTCCCATTTAAAGCTTGTTGCAGAAGCTCTTAGATGGGGTGTATAAAGAAGACCTGCTCTGCAGACTTTCTGAGGCTGTGTGTTTGGAAATCGATTTATACGCATCCTTAACATTTGCTCTTACCACCCAGTTTACGTGCTAGACATAGTATTTGCCTATTGTCTGTCCATTCTTTATGATAATATGGGTTATTATTCTCCATCTGATTTATGTGCTCTCCATCATTACTGTGGTGGCAGTCGGACTAACTCTGACAGAGACAATGCAAAGTACAAAGGCAGCCCATGTGAATGTGCGACTTATTCAGAATCCAGAAACTATTGTGAAATTGGTTGAGGTTGGTTCTTTTTGGGCAAAGAAAACATTAAAAGGTGTCACTTTTCTCTGACCTCAACAGTCTGTACGTGAAGTCTAGTAATTAACCCCGGTCAGTATTCCATGCAAGCGTAAAACAACAGCCAAACAATCATTTCTTGCATTCACTGGCAAGAGATCAGCGTTACAACATGTCAAGCTGTCACTGGCTTGTTGATGTCTATTCAAACTGATCTGAATCTCACATGATAGTTTAAGTGTTTCAGATTATAATCTTTAGTTCAATGGTGTTGCAATGACCATATGTTTAACATGTAACAGGTTCTACAGGATCTTCTGGACATATTTCTTGGCAGTTGGAAGTTTTTCCTTGTGCGATGCGAGGGTCTAAGGACAGAGGGTCTAAGGACTAAGGGTCTAAGGACAGAGGGTCTAAGGACAGAGGGTCTAAGGACAGAGGGTCTAAGGACAGAGGGTCTAAGAACAGAGGGTCTAAGGACTAAGGGTCTAAGGACTGAGGGTCTAAGGACAGAGGGTCTAAGGACAGAGGGTCTAAGGACTGAGGGTCTAAGGACAGAGGGTCTAAGGACTAAGGGTCTAAGGACAGAGGTTCTAATGACAGAGGGTCTAAGGACAGAGGGTCTAAGGACCGAGGGTCTAAGGACTGAGGGTCTAAGGACAGAGGGTCTAAGGACTAAGGGTCTAAGGACAGAGGTTCTAATGACAGAGGGTCTAAGGACAGAGGGTCTAAGGACCGAGGGTGTCGTATCCTGTACAGTCTGTAAAGCACACTGAGACAAATGTATAATTTGTGATATTGGGCTGTATAAATACATTTGATTTGATTTAGCAAAGCCATTTAAAATGCTAAATTCTGTGTTTGTCAACACGTTACAAATCAGGACGTCAGCGCCGTACATCTGGCTTGTTAACTAACCCCATTAATCTATAGGGAATAAACACATTTCTCTTTTATTGTAAATATTAAGTGTGGCAGTACTAATTAGTAAAAGGTGGTCGTAGTTCAGCAGACCGAGGTTTTTTCTTGACTACTTCGTAAGAGAAAATATACCATGTCATATTTGTAATGACCAAATATCACATAAACAAGACGGCAAACACTGTCAAGATAAAAGAAAAGCATCCAAAAGACACACAGATTCAGCCATGCCAACATTGACCAACATCTGGGCTAAATGAACTGAACATACACATTCACCAGCCCGAGCCGCTGATTGACATGGATAAACATCGCAGATGTTGACTTGCCAACAAAGAATGCATCACATTGTGCCGCGGCCAACAAACGGGATGACCAGCTCAAACAATCAACCCTGTCCAAACAGCGCAGCAGCCGGTGATACACAGCTGGCTGGAGAAACACCTGTGCACCTTCTTTGATTGCACAATGTCAAAACCACACATTATCTCAAAATTTAAATATATATTTAGTGTTTGTGCATCCCGGAGTTAATTTTCCAAGACAGGAATGCTCCTGAAAAGGACACAGCGGCTGACTGACTTATCACTCATTGGATTTGGCAGTCGGTGAGAGTTTAATGTTGAGTAAAAAGAAGAACCCGCCAACATCCATATTTTTTTGCTGGTTGGTCCAAGCTGGAGCAGGAAACACACAGGGGTTGTAATTATGATCAACCAGCTGGCACGTCTTTTAATACTGGATGGACTGCAGCATGAGGGCCACACTTCCTCACGTTACAGGAATACAAGTATGTTCACTGGAAATCCACATCACGCCAGAAATGAGCTGTTGTTGTAATAAATGCATGGCAATGAACAACATATTCATCATTTTAATAATGAAGCAACACTTGGGATGTTTACACTGCCTGTGTTTGATGCCACACTTTGACAATAGTGTCAGATAAACATGGATCAAAGAAGCATCTTAGTGTCTTTTTAACGGAGGTCACAAACAGCGTATTAGCACAATCCAGCTGTGTGTTGTTTGACTCATTATTTTAGGGTTGTTTGGTCATGTAAACACCAGACTTGTAAGCACTAGAACAGGTTGGTTGTTTTAAGGTCTCCATCTCCTTTTACAAATCCTTCAATCCATTCAGGTCTGTGGAAATCTTCTTGGTTACGAGGAAGCAATAAGGGCAACGCAACTACAGCTGACAGAAGTGATGAACTGTTATATGTAAAGTCAAATGGAGCAACAACAAAGCAATCTTCACAATATTCTCATAAGAACGATGATTATTATTACCCTTGATGTACTGTAGTTATAGTTTTACAGCCCTGTACAGGAGTAACCTTAGTAGAAATCCCCACTTGTGCATTAATTATGCATCTATTTTATTATGTCGTTACAAGACCAAAATTAAAAGATTATAATTTATATCTGAGTGTTTGAAGGGCCCGCTGCTAAATTTGTTCACCTACAGTATGTAGTATTTGTTATATGACATGTCAATCTGCAGGAAACACCAGTAAAAGGCGTCTGAAGCCTCAGTAAGACGCGTCACCATGTGTTTGCTGTTCCCTCATTTGCAAACAGCATTAAATAAATCCTCTTGATGCCAGAGCCCGGCTTTAATTCAGCCCAATACTGTGCACAAATATATGATTTTAGATCGAAATTAGGATTTTTGCAAATCAATCTTCTTAAATAAAAGTATTTCAGTTGATCCTGATAATGTCTACGGTGTAACAGTATAGTTCAAACTACTTCAAAGGATATCCCTACTAGTTATAACTCTACATATTACACTTGTACATGATGTCTCTCGTGAATATACCTTTAGCGGTTGAAAAAATTAACAATTTATTTAAAAATGACACTCTGAATTTATAAGTTGGTGAAATAAATGCGCAATTTTTGCATCACCGTTTAACTTGCCTTAAGACCCACCTTGACTTTTCACTGAGTTTCTCTGAAGCAGCAGCCCCCCTAAGCAACTTGACTTCAAAGCCCCGCCTCTGAAGAGAGTGGGGAGCGAGTCACCCGTTCAGACCACCAGACAATAAGATTATCCAAAGGCAATTAAACTTGGGGCCTTGTCTTGAGAAGTCTCCATCCAACCCCATCCCTTTTCATCATTACCTTTCCTTCCCCTCCTCGGCACCCTATTGTTGTGTGATTAACTCCCAAGCACCAGCGGGGGAGTCTACATTCCCATTAACCAGATCTGTGGCAGGGACAAAACATTTCCTAATCACCAATCACAACTAGGAGCAAGGCACTCAAGTCTTTGCCAGCTCTATAATGTGAGTGATGTGCCGCCAGCTTCTTCAGAGAATGTGTTCTCTTTCTGTTAAAGCTGCACTCAACACTTCATAAGGAGGTGCTCAAATGCATTTTTGCGCCTGTTGCCATGGCGCTCTACCCGACAAAGCCCAAATCTATCTCACGAACATGGGATTTTCACTTTGTCTCCAGAATATGATTTACTCTGAGAGCTAGGAGGATGTTAGCCACAGCACCGGCACGGGACATTTAATAATTTAATAATGTTTCCACAGCATTGCTTGTATTTTGTGGATGTTTTATAATCTTTACACACGTTTTAATTCCAAACGTCTACATATTTTTACATCGTTTTGAGCTTCAGTATAGTTTACAATACCCAATACAATATCACATAACAAAATATATATATTATTTGGAAAATGTAGTGATTGCACATATGTTTCACAGACTCAAGTAGAAACCTAAAATTCAAATAAATTTAAATATGCCAAACAAATAAAACCATGTGTAGTACCCACAAGCTTTCCAACATAAACAACACAACACAGCCAGTTCTTTCCAAAACATATGACTGTTACGACCGGCTCGGCGAGGGAAAAGGGAGTAACATACACCAGATGTTTATGGTTAAATAAGATGTATTTATTCATATAAGGTGGACAATTGGCAATCAATTGCTTTTAAATAGAAAATGGAACACAGGGAGGGCTCAAGGCCAAACTAACACAATTAAACCCCAACCTAAACAACTCTCGGGGTGAAAACTGGATTCCACAGGCTGATGATCAAACTGTCCCAACTAAACAAGACGGACAGTTTGCACGGAACACGAAATGGCATGTACAATATTTTACGTTCAACACCCTATATCCGAGCGCCACAATCTCAGACTCAAACAGAGCTGCTCCAGCAAACCAGCAAACCAGCAGCCCCAACTGTAGAGCTGGCTAGGCAGTTGTATTCTCTGCTCTCTCCAGTGGGCCTGGGATTGGTGGACCGGAACAGGTACACGCCAATCACCACTCAGTCCTCATCAGGTGGGAGGAGGAGGTGTCGCTGCAGCCATTCAAGGGACGGGGGGTCACACATCCAAATCTGCATACCTAATAGGGAAATCAAAAGGTGCATGCATCCCCAGAATAGTACCCGCAGATACATAACGCAGACGGCATTGGCCGTAACAATGACTTACATTTACTTGAAATCAGCCCATGAGTATTTAAAGAGAAACTCCAAACTAGATTATTGTTGTGCACCAAACAGCAACTGTCTGACAATTAAAGCCAATGCAGAAGTGTCTTGAAACTCATGCTACCTTCTACTCCACTCCACTCCACTACACATCAGAGGTAAATATTGTATTTTTTTCTCGACTACATTTATCGGACACTTATAGTTTTTAGTTACTTTTTACATAAAGAAAACGTGTTCTTATATATGATACGATGCAGAATTATACTATTAATCTACCCAGCAGTGTACACAGTATCTAACATTGGCTCAACATCGAAGAACAACAACATTCAATGTTTACATGTATTGATTAGTGATAAATGAGATAATAAATAATATAACAGTCAAAGGAGGCATTCTACATACGGAGGATTATAGAACGTTACTCACATTTATACTTAAGTTACATTTAGAATTCACGACTTTAAACTGTAATGGAGTATTTTTATACTGTTGTATTTCTACTATTAATTCAATAAAGGTTCTGAGTTCTTCCACCACAGCTAGTATGAACACCAATGTCTGCTACCATACAGCATATTAGTGATTTGCTTTAACAAAATGATTCTTTAAACATATCGTGCTTAACTTAAACTTAAAAATAATTGATAAGTCGTTTAGACAAAAGAAACACCAGTAAAAATCACCGATGGTGTTAATAAATGTGGAAGTTGTGGAATTTGAATTAAGCTAACGTTAGCTAACGTTACAATAACAAACGGCCTTAAAATATTTAAGTTAAAATAAGTTATTCAATATCTAGACCAGGGGTGTCAAACATGCGGACCGGGGGCCAAAACCGGCCGTGGGATGACTTTGCAAAGTGTAAAAATGTGTTGTTTTGATCATAAAGCAAAATACTGTTCCAGATACCTTTGACAAAATGTGTTGTGCCTTTGTAGACACACTGTGATCTGTAAGTTGTAATAATGTGTAAATGATAAAATGAGACATAATATTGCTCAAATTGCAACTTTTTTTCTTAAGAAATTTCAGGTTCATAATTTTTTGTAAAAAGATAGTTAATTAAATTTGAACATTTTCAGAATGTACTTTCTTGCACTAAGACGAAGGGAAGAATTTGGAGTTGTGGTTATTTATAGGTTATTATGTTCTGATGTTACTGGTCCGGCCCACTTGAGATCAAATTGTGCTGCATGTGGCCCCTGAACTAACATGAGTTTGACACCCCTGCTCTAGACTATAAAGCTAGACCAATGAATGGGCTGGTATTAGTGTATGGTATCATTTCGGCCAATAACCAGCAATTTATGTCAGTACAGAAATAAATATGTGTTTGAAATCACTTAAAACTGTGCAGCATCTACATAGTTTGCACTGACAGATATAAAATGTCGCCCTCAGAAGTATGGTGATATTGTGGTCACTTTGTATGTAGTAAGCATGTTGTATATCCATCATCAGTCAGCCTCCGTAGCCTCCCCGCCCAACCCTGCCCCCTGTGTGCAGTCGGCATGTGATAAATCTTCGATGATCACGACATGTGTAAATTCAAAAAACGCATGAGCTCAAGCTGCTGTGACTCATCTTACATTATTCTCTGTTCAGGGTGTTTCAAAACGTTTTAGAATGTATTTGTTAATCCAAATAACAGGGTAATGAGAGTTTTAAACTGCATCAATTCAGCTCAAGCATTCTTAATTATGATATGTAATGAAAATCATAATTGATGAATTGACTAGTAGCTCAGTAATGACTCACTTTCCATGCGCATTTTATGCCAATTTCATTTTGACTTTGAATAAACCCTAATTATCTACATTAGTGAAAGTCAATGCCTTAATATTTAATAAATCCTGGATAATCCCATAGCAATCAATTTAGATCCAAATCACTTTCCACCAAAGGTAGAAATGCTCAGCAAACTCATCCACTGTACTCTATAATGATGCCTCTTTATATGCAGGAGCTTTGTCAAACTGCAGTATGGGTAATTACTTTATTTACTTCTAATCATGTCAATGAACCATTGTGCAAGGGTTAGATTGGCTGGGCTCATTATTTTATTTTTTTTCTGTTCAGTATCGCATTAGGAACTTAAGTCTGACAAAACCTCAGTTTGAAGGGATTGACCGGTGCACAATGTGACAGCTCTGCATTAGTTGCACATTGTCAGGGGATCCTATAACTGACTGTGACATAATTACTTAAACCGCATCTGTTGTGTGTCCTTGCAGACGATTCTAACTAGTTTTGAATGGATTGGTAAAGTCATATCAGCATTTGGGTGGTGTCGTCCAGAAAAAACGAATGAATTGAAAGGATGTTTTGCAGACAGATGCAACAGCAATCCTTGATTAAAATGCACGGACAATGTCTGTGTTGTTGGCAGTCAATGCTTTTCCCATGATCAATATTTATGCAATTAATGTTTGGTTCAATAATTATTGATTCCAGTTTATTCAAGAAAAATCACGTTCACTCTCCATTGTTTGTTGATTGATTGGAAGGTCTTGGAAACAACAATAAATCGGACAATAACTACAGAAAACAAACACTTCTTCTGATTATTATTAGAATAATGGGTCTATAAAATTCTTCCGAGCCCCTCCAAAAGAAAGGATGCCATTTATTTACCTTTTGCAGTTTTGCATTGCTGAACATCGTACCGGTTGAGAAATTGAGCCGATTGTGACACAAATGTTTAACACATGGAACTCCAGTCAGCAAGGTGTTTACTCTCATCCAGTTCTACCCAACATCCAACTGCACCAACGAAGAAGAAAAGATGCACGTCTCAAACTTATTGAAGGGTTTGTTTCCTAACAAGTGCTTACTCTACACATTATTACAAACTTAGTTATGGTCTGGCAATCGGTGCTGAACATTAGAATTTTGAATCCTTCATTCATGTGTGTTCCCCGAGGAGGTTCACAGTAGGTATGTTGAAGATCCTTAGTAGCTAACAGCTGAATGGGATTGTGAAAAACAACCGCTTCTTTTGACTATTTGGTGCAGTCCTTCAAGAACGGACGGAAAGAAAGATGCTTGTGGTAGCATTTCCCTTTAAATGGTAATGTGAAATGTCAAACCCTGCTTAAAAAAGTCTAAATGCCAGCGACACATAAGGGGGCTTCAGGTGACATACACTTTGTAGTGTTGTCATATTGGATGTCCTCATCTGTAAATCGGCCATAGCTGTCATGTCAGTGATGGATGACAGTTCTGGCAAACCACACTGAATAGACTTCGTAAAATCGTGTGCCACTGATTATTTTGTCCATGCGTATGCTATCTAGCTAAGAACTATATTTAGATGTAATTTGCAAATTTTTCTCATAGACTTCTACACAATCAGTCTTCTTTTTGCAGCCGGGGGAGTCGACCTCGCTAGCCATTAGAAAAGAATACCGGTGTAAGGCTCTGGCACATTGGCTTCACTTTGCTTGTATATTACACAGAACATCATCATCAGCCTGGTTAGCCACAACACCAGCAGATACAGGGATAGAAGGAGGTGAAATATGAACAAGCAATACAAATGCATGCTTCTTCAGACAGCGTCACACACCTGATTAACTCCAGATTATGCTTAAGGAAAGGCAGCAGATTGGCATATATCTGGTACATTGGTACTCTAATGAATGGAATACCAACCTGAAACCAATTAAGCTTCTCACTAGTATGACTGTCTTCCCTCTGGGGGTCTTTGTGCTGCAATAAGTTCCTAATTGCTAAGGCCCCAGTCTTTTTATCGCTCTTTTTATCTCTATATTGCAATGTTAATGTTAATTTGCAGGAAGTGCAGTTGATTAATGAGTGACTTTAATCAGGGTTTGGAATCTTAGAATGCTCTCCCAATCCTTGGTGATCACTGGAAACATTATTTGAATTTAAATAAAAAACGTACAATTATAAAAGCCTTCTCTTTTCCCAAGGGATTTTTCTGCGGGGAATAAAGGATAACTGAGCCATCCTTTTAAGGGCAAATCAATGAAAAATGTTTCCTTTGTGAAGTCAGAGTTTATAAAACAGAGATGATATATAGCAACTGCTATTAAAACCCAGTGGTGTCATTATTTCAGGGTACCTAGATAACCGACTGTCTCTAACTCCTGAGCAAGTGGGATCCTGGGCTATCAGATACAATAAAAAAAGACAGTGGGAAGAGGAAGTTAAGCTCCAGTCTTTGCTTCATGTCATAATCCTTTCCGATCTCAAATCCAAAGTGTGATTTCTCCTCGCACTCCCAGAATTTCCTCTCAGAAATTACCATTTACCAATTACACGGTGTCAGGAATGATTCATATCTCTTTAATGAGAAATGACAGTAGATAGAGGAGAGCCACCTCGGGTTTGATTTCATTCTCAGTGGGATGTGATGATCTGTGGACAGAACTACCCAGCAGACAGAAATGATGGGAGAGGAACCGTCAGCAGTCCTTCAGTCATATTCTCAGCAATACAATCGGGAGCGAGAGGCCACCTTAAGAAGGCTTTCAATCAATTATGCCTAACCTTGCCTCTGTAGAGCTACTATAAAGATAGGTACTGCAGAAATAGAGTTACTTAATTTTGTTATCAATATTTAATGAGTCCAGCCTTAGCACATTGTGTGCTCAGTCAAGCTGGACGGATCAGTCTCTATGTCAACTGCCTTTATGTCAAGTTTTCTTGTCAGTTTTTCTATGAAAAACAAGGTTTCCGCACCTTCTTAAACATCTAATTCAAGGACTTTTAACAACGCCTTCATGCAGAGCAGAAGCTGCGACGCATGCGGCATGATCATGTCCACTCCCGTGTACATTGTGTGTACATGAAGGAACACTAAAACAGTGTATCCACTGGGGGGCAGATCAGGCCTGAATCCTCCCTGGCTGTGCGACAGAATATGTTCCTAGAAAAGCAAAAAAAAAGTTAAGACTTATAAAAACTACAACTTGCTTTTTTAAGAGTATTCTCAGGAATCATAACTATAACGTCACCTTTTCATTCAAAGTCCTATAACTGACGGTAGTAACCGGTGCTCTCTTGCAGTGTGACTGAGTGCTGTTGCATTCACAAGGCTTGTGTTTGATATGCAGTGCAGCGAACTCTACTCTCTTCATGGGTCAACAGAAAGTAATTCTTCAGGGACTTTTTAGAGGGCCAGCAACTATCATCCAGGAGCAAATATTGGAAATAGGTTCCTGCGATCAAAATTCAGGTGAAGTAAGAACCAAGAGTCCTGAAAAGGTTCCTGTATAAAAAGAAAAGGCCAGAAAGGGCCATATGAACGGGGCCAATCAAAAATCACCTGGGGTGTATGTGGAGAGGGAACGGTACCGAGTGTGGCGAGTTTACCCTGATTTATCCGGGTAAATTGACCGACAACACATTCTATGTTGGGTAAGAGCTGCAGGGGAGCAGGTACATGAACACAGGCATTTGCTTCATTACAGTGCTTGATACAACAGCAGCCGACACTGTGCAACACCTCATATGCACGTTGAACAGTGTGCATCTATGTGTATTTGTGTACATTTAAACCATTTCTCAAGAACCCGACTCTTCCCGTGTGGTCGAGCTCTGACTCCTGATTGCTACAATCAGTTGTTTCTGGGGCTAGACGGACGCACAGCTTGCACACCCACATGAAACACACTCCCCCATCATTCTCTAACAGCCACGTGGGGCTTGCTTTGCTAGGGTTGTTCTTATTTAGTGATGCACTGTGTGATAACTCTATTTGACAAAACAGCAGGAAATGCTGTTCATGGGTTTTTTCCCCAAAAGCTCCAATTTAACAAAAAAGGTCTGCAGCTAACAATTAAGTTTCATTGTTATCTGCTCAATGTTCTCAATTAATAGTTTATTTGTCTGTAAAATGTCAAAATATTATGAAATATTTATTGATATTTAAATGTTTTGTCTACAATGACTTGAAACAAAAACAGTAATCAGAATGATTCATTTAATGAATGTCTTTAGAGGACGGATGGTGAATGAAGCACATGGCATTTAATGTGTGCAGAGAAATACAGTACATGTAGATATTTACTGTTTTAATAATTGGATCAACAACTGGCTTCATATCAGGTTCAACTGTCTTTAAGCTTTTAAATATCTTCAAAACAAAATATGAACTGCTGTGTCCGTTATCTAGTAACGCGAGATAGTGCCTCGTGTACGGATCAGATATGGTATGTCCCTGTAGTGTAACAACTCTACAATACATTTATTTGTTGAAACAAAATGGGGGAAAGATGGAAACGGGGACTGTGACAGCATCAAGGATGACAGATTTTCTGGGGATCTGGATGTATTTACTGGCTGAAAAGAGTTTGTGCTGCTCGCCAAGAGTGTGTATCAGCATGGCATCGCTGATTTGTGTCTTGGTACTGTGAATTCTAAATGTGGCAGAAAGCTGTCTAGGCATGTCCTGAAATACTGACTGCATCAGTTGCATTCGTCACCATGACAACCGTGACCTTTTTTCTCACCCAATGCATTGTGGGTTCTGTGCATTACGCTGCAGCTACCTGTCAAACATTAGACAATGCTCGGCAAAGTGATGCTTCTTTGAATTGTCTCGTGGTTTATAGAAAATAGTAATGATTGGACTAAAGGGTGCGCTAAGACATTTAATTATTGGCCACATTATTAAATATTTTGACAGATGACACCGCAAACTCCATCAACAGACTCCAACTGGTCCAGAACTCCGCCGCCCGACTCCTCACACACACTAAATCTTGGCACCACATCACCCCAGTCCTCAAAGAACTCCACTGGCTACCTGTCTCACTCCGAATACAAACTTCTGGTCCTCACTTATAAAGCCCTCCACCACCACCGAGCCCCCTCCTATCTCACTGACCTCATCTCCGTCTACCAACCCCCCGCGGTGCCTCAGATTCACCTCAGCTGGTCTCCTTTCCACCTCCAAATCCAACCTGTGCAGCTTTGGAGACAGAGCCTTCTCCAGAGCAGCCCCCAGGCTCTGGAACTCCCTCCCCCAAGACATACGTGACTCTCAGTCTCTCTCTATATTTCAGTCCCGCCTCAAGACGCACCTCTTCTCAACTATCATTTGCTAGCCCCCTGTTAACCGTATTATTACTTTTTCTTTTTCCCTTTTTTCTTCTTCTCTCGTCCTAACCCCTCCCCCCCCACCTCCCCTACTATTGTAAAGCGGCTTTTAGGTCTTGAAAAGCGCTATAAGAATTCAATTTATTATTATTATTATTATTATTATTATTTATTGGAATACATATTTGCAGATTGTGAAACTAGCGTTTTAGCTACAGGGCTGCAGTTATCAGACACTTTGGACAAATAAAGTCACATAATCAGGATCAACTGTATTTTGGGGACTGAATAAAACTATTTTGATGATATACCTTTAATCTGAAGGTCTAACACCAAAACAAAATGGAAAAAAAAAATATGGAATACTTGTGTCAATCAGTATTTCTCTAGTTCCTACTGGCACATGTTTGGAAGATCATAATTTTATGAAAATGGACTCTGCAAAGCATTCATTGTTTTGCCTTGGGCCAACTTTAGTCAGGTCACAGTTTGATTACTAGTGTTGTGTTTGTTGTCTGCTGTGGAATAGGTAGATTTAAATTAAGAATATGTTGAATAGCTGACTTGAATCTTTCTTTCTGTGGGTCTGCCTTGTGTTATGCATTAAAATAACCTAATACCTAATGACCTTAGTTGAACTGGCACAATAGCAACAGATAAATGATGTCGGAGTCCATTTGACCCTGAGACAAAAGAGCAAAATGGATGTGTCTGGTTTATGTGTCCTATTTAAAGTGTAATGGATCTTGTGGGCTATAATCTTATGTTTTATTTTGCTAATATGCTAATCAGTATAGCTGATGCCGGAACGAAACACAGGAACATATTTAAAAGGGTACGCTCTGCTAATTAAAATGATTTTGGTTGTCACTGCCCCACTGGAAACTGTACTGCCTGCTCAAGCATCCACGATGTCTGTCTGCTATTGGACACACAATGATGTTCACAGGCAAAGAATATAAATGCTAATTCTAATGTGCACTATGTTCTCAGGGATTAAGATATGGCCCACTGACTGATGTTGGTGCCCTGAGGATTTGTCTGACAATATAAACTTCATACAACTCCAAGAGGAGGAATAATCCTCGTTAGCTCCACAAACTGAAAAGTAGAGGGTGTCGATGTTTCACTGCAAACAGCAGCCTGCGTGTCACTCTTCCCAAATAATAGAAGAAGAACAAAGTTCAGGTGCATATGACACTCATCAGTTGATCAAGCAAAAGGTTTGCTGTGTTAAACCTGAGGTGACTGAGTTGCAACACAGTATTAGAGTAATAGAGTTATTTAAGCTCGAGTTGTAGAGCAACTGGTATTTATGTTTAAAGACATCTGTAATTATAAAGGTCTCAACATTAATCCTACCGAACATTGTGTTTCCTGCCACTTTTCCATTAGAGTTTGAGCAAAGAAATCCTGATTGTGTGTGTTATTTACAGATGCATTAATGCAGTGTGTGCTTTTGTCAAGGCCACTCTCAGAAAATGTGGGATTGTAGATGCTACGACAGCGCAGCCTTCCATCTCTTCAACACATTATTTATCCAGTAGGTTTTGTATTTCCAAAGCCACTGTCAAACAAATGGCGCTACCATTTTGTGATAGGATTCTGCATGTGCTGCTCTGGTTTGTTTGCCCTTTCTGGCGACAAAGAGGGCTTGAAGGAAAAATCCAGCCCAGATACTCCTAAACCGTTAGATATCATCATTTCGCCACTTTATCTCCACCTTCCTCGTCTACTTCTACAACCCCTGGTGAAGGGGTGTGAACTTGTTGCCTTCAACAAACGAGGGATGAATGGGTACATGAATACTTTGAAAGTGTAATCATTCAACTGACAGTTATGTATTTAGTTGGAAATAGCAATAGCAATAGTGATAGAGGAATGTAATGACAAGGTATCTTCCATCCGGCTTTGAGAGTGAGCCAGCACCAATTATGTCTGGGTGTCTTTCCAACATGATTCCAGTGTGCTGGCCTCAAACCAATCTGTGCACCAAACATAATGGACACACACAAATACTCCTCACACAGAATTTACTAGGCGGAAAACCAGAAACACCGAGCATGAGCTTCTTTTCTAGAAAACGTATGCTTCTCACGATCAAACCCACATTTGACTTCCATATTTGAATATTACATAAATGTATCTCTAGAAAACCTTCTGTTCATGAATAGTACATAAAACCTACAGTGTTTCCTTTTAAATTATTGGTGGAATCTCTTAGTCAGCATCATATTTAAGTGAGAATGCTGAGCAGCGTTAGTCGTTGCATTTTTACTTCCATTCAGCTCCAATAGAGAGAAATTAAACCCTGGATTTCAAGTCTTTCTTTCTACCTGTGTTACACTTCATGAAGAGCCATCCCAGCATGCACTGAGTGTTTGGAGAACATGCAACATCAAAATAATAAATATAAACTTAAATATATATAACCATGTATCACAAATATGTCAGTCATGTTATCATTGCAAGGATGTTCCACATCTTCATATCCATGTTTTTTGTTTCTCAGAAGTCCATATGTTGTCAACCTGCTAGTAACAGCTGTAGTTAACAGCTGTAAGCAACTGCCACTGCTTAAGATGTGATTAAACAGTCCCTAACATATGCCTGCACAAGTATATTTTTAAGGTGTTATTGTTTTTATGTTTTGCTTTATCAATTAAAAATGTCTTATGACAGTTTGATTCTAGTTTTGAGCTTATATTACATTGTTTCAGATAATCCTGGTCCAGCTGAAATTCATACTATATTATGATCAATAAATGTCCTTCAATCAATAACCTTCTCCTGTGCTTCACTTTGTCTTACTTACTTAACAGAGCTCAGTGGACCAATGACCTCATTGTATATAAGATATATCTTTATTTGGCCGTCGAGCTTCCATCATGCTCTGGTTAAGCTTGAGAGGCATGCGTGCCACTGTGGCTCGTCTGTAAACAATGCTGAGACATGTCAAAAAGAAAACCTGACATTTGTCATTTCATTATCACGTCCAATCTCTTCTTGTCATATGAGGAGAAAGTCCAGTGTTTGAGAGAAAAAATGATTTTTACAACAATTCCAGTCTCATCTCTGTGATCCCCCATTCTGTCTTATTAAACATACACCACGTTGAAATGAGTTGAAATGCACCATGTTGTATTGATCCCAGGAGTAAAGACGTCTTATTTCACAAACAATGCTGTTAGTTTTTCTGCTGGACAAATAATTGTCATGCCGGACAATGTGCCAGCTATGTCACAGCGAGATGACAGGGAGCGAAGAGAAGCAGTGCTTCAAGTCTTGATGAAAGCCATCAGGGAAATGTAATAAAAAGTATGCTCGTGCCACAAAACAATGTGCCCTTCAAGTCCTGCGCGTACACAACTTGTCACAAACACGTAGCCAGGTTGTTTTTCTTTCAATGAACATCTCAGGTACTGTAATACAAGAGACCCACCAGGATGTATTGAAGTTGACAGCTCGTCTGGCAGCTCTTTTCAAATGTATTTCCATGGCAAGAATTTATTTCAAATACATCATGTGCCGTTTCTTCTGTCGGCGTTGCATGTTGTACCCGGGAATACAGTCTCGGTGACACAAGCGAGGTGTCCTGGCAGTGGACATCAATTATAATTTGGATAATCAGCATTTGTATTTTGGCTAAGCAATAGAAGCTCACATTTAGATGTGTAATCCGTCATCAGACTGGAATCATCTCAGCTATGATTAAACCTCGTTTCAGAATGACATAACACAAGTTTAGTCTACCTTACATCATATGTGTGTGGAAGTACTGCCGCTGATGATATCTTTTATAGTGATGCAGACGTGAAGATCAAAGCAATTTGGCTTGATCAAGTATTGTTTGAACATCTTGAGCACTTACATTTTGATGGTGAGCTTGTATTGCGCAAGCCACACAAAATATTGGGATACATTGCCTTCGTATTAAAGATCAATGCATGTCATTCGCAATGCTTTGATTCTGGAACAATACAGAAAGTACCATTACACTTCCAAAACAGAAGATCCATCATACATATCGTATCCATACACTATATGTTGTCATACTTTATTCACATTTGCATTCATTGGAGTCCTGATATGAATTAATCAAGGCAGGTGGATTGAATTAAAGAGTTGAATAATTTGCACTTCTGAGAGGGAATCAGGCTTCCAAGAGTACAGACCACAGACATTATGAGCAAACACATTTCTATCATATCTTCCACCTGGCAAGACGTCTTCACGCCTGGATATCGGTGGCCTTTCTGACACTAATAAGTCCGAGAGGGGAAGGAGAAGGTGAAATCCAGCTGAAAACTAGCCAGTGGCAGACAGCTGAGGTCCCATTTGGCACTGATCTCTTCACTGACTCACCGAGAAGTTCACAGATGGCTCACTTATACAAGGCTCAGTGTGCAAAGTAAACAAAGTGCTGCGGATGCTAATCTGACCCCAGCGGTGTACAGTAGACGCCCGTCTGGGGAAAGGATGTTGAATGAGGTTGTGTGATTGCGGTACACGGCGGTACATTCAGGGGTCGTAGTTGCAGCGGGGAACGGGCCGTGTCTCGCTGTATTATACACTTTAATGAAGTCTTCTGATTCCTGTCATTATTTCTGCTAATTGAATTCGACGTTGATTTATGTTTTGGCCGTTTTTATCTACCACCCAGTTTATATGGCAAGAGCTTAATAAAATGCATCATTTCCTTCAAACTATTTGCATCTAATTTCATACAATTTTGCAAAAATATTCATGAGGTACAACATCCTATGGCTTCCTGTGTGATTTATATTCTACTGCTGTACGCTACTAAATAGCCATGGCTTGATAGACTGATTCACAATATAATGTCAATCAAACATTCTGGACACTACCACCAACAGGCACCAAAGGTATTGGCCATGTTTTATTCATACAGCTTTAACAATTTCATTTTCTTCTGACTTCCTGCAAAGACAGGCATAGTTAGGGGGGGGGGGGGGGGGGGGGGGGAGTATAAATGGTGGCCACAACAAACCAGCTGTAAGCTGTATGTGTTTATTCAGCTCTTATCTGTATAATTAGATTCATTATAATAATTAAACAATCTGTCTGCAGAGCCTGATGCTTTGAATAGCAAAAGGATGAACCTCTTCCAAGCGTTTAAAGGATGTAGCGTGATGAACACAAAACCCTTTCCTACACCTGAGACACAACATTAAGGTGTTGTCCTCTTTCCGGTAAACGCGAGACAGAATAGATGCTTTATTTGTAGAGCACCTTTCATACAGTAATTGCAGCGCAAAGTGCAAAAACATAAACATTTGTACAAAATTAGACAGAATAAGAGCATTTACAGTAATCACAGTGTAGATGTAAATGAGTGTGAAATAGCGTTGGAAATGATGCCAAGTTTCCCTATCTGTGCCGGGAAAACTATCAGAGACATATTTTGAAAGCATGAGATCAACAATGGTTTACAGCGTCAACCTCTTTATTGACCTATTAAGGTTTAAAACACAGACGTCTCTGCGAGTCCAGATTCTTCTGGCAAAATCTAGGTTCAAAGCTTCATAGACAAACCCCAGTGTGTTAAATTTTATGAAAGCTATCAGTTAAAGGCAATAATATTCTTTGCTTTTCCACTAATTGTGTAAAGAACATGAAACACATTCATCAGAGAAAGTCTATGTAATGTAAACATATTCAATGCTAAACCAGTTATAGCAACAATGAACATTACAGAATGAAATGAGTTTAAAGTGGCACAGAGTAGCAGTATTAAAGATTGTGTCAAATATCACCATTAAAAGGCTACAGTGAAGTATTAAAACAAGTCTTCCTACTAATACGACAAAGTCCAATTACAGATCATGCTCATGGAAAATAAAGTATTAAGTTACTAAAACTATTTGTTTAAATGAACATTAAAATTGTAAAAAGTATTACATATGCAATAATTGTGCATATTTTTCAAAAAAGGGTGAAACAGTTTGTGGACATACTTTGTAAGCCTCAGGTCTCTGGGGGTTGGTTGAGAGCCGACGTTGCTAGGAGACGCATATTCCATGGTGCCATAATTACAGGAGCACGTCAAAGTCTTGTACCCGACCGATGTTAATGCAACACATTTCTGTTCCCCTTCATTAACAAGCATATAATTACTCATTTAATTTAAGCTGCCCTTTACAACATTTGGGTGGAACCTTTATACTGTTAACTTTAATTTCCATTGGTGAAATTAAAGCAAGTTAGCATAGCTTGCTAGTGTTGGGACGGGTTCACTCCACACTGAACCTTCCGGTCAAGAACACTTGCAGAGTTATCGGCAGCTTCTGCACACTCATGGGAACATTCACAAAGAATGCACCATTAACATCACATGCAACCGCTATCTGCCCGTCTCAATGTCGGAATAACAAAAGATCTGCGCTGATAATACTTACGGGCGAATGCAATTCTCCTAATTGCAATCATCCACGTGACAACAGATGAATGTCCCAGGAACACGGCACGCAAAACAACGGCACAGAGTGAAAAGAAAAAGTGTCGGACCGCAAGCTGCAGGTCCTGAACGACGAGGTGAAGAGGCTTCCTTCAAAATTTCAGGCAAGTCATTTAAACGTGATGGAGAGAAACCATATTTGGGATTTAATATTACATGAATACAAAGTCTGGGCCTGGCACCTCTTATAAATGTGCTTCAGTTACCAGCGACAGCATTTCAATGTGACTGTCTCTATTACTGCTGATCTCTGTGAATTGGTCTGTTTGCAAAAAAGGATAATTTGCATCAAATGTATCCATATTACCTAATTAACTATGTACCAATATCACAAGAGCAGCACAGTTATGGGTTCATTTTACCCTTTTTGTTATTTCTGTGCAGGTTTAGCGGCACAAGAGCCACGCAAGGCTTTTGTGGATCCTCCCCTCAGTGTTGGGTTTATCCTCCGCTCTAGAAAGCTAGCTAGCCGTTTCACTTTCATGGGTCCAGTTGGGTCAAATGAAACTGTAGTGTCAAATGCCAAAACTCACAGCAATGTGTAGTCCTGTGACCTCAGCACTACGCCACAGAGAAACACATGGAGTGCTGGTCACAGATGGGACTAAGCCACAACTAACAATGTTGTCCCACGAGCAGGTGTCGCCTGTGTGAAGCGATATTATAAACAATTGTTAGCGCCCACCCACACAAATATTACACCTATAGTAAAATGACAGACCTTGTCAGTGTGAAGAAAAGAGATAAGAATAGATCATGGTTAATGAAACATTTTTAAAAAGTGCCTACGTTGTGCATTTCAACAAACAACTAATGCTTTTGTTTCTAGAGAAGTGTCAGTGAGACATAATTAGTTTTCTATTAATGTCTAACTTTGCATTTTGAGAATGTAAAACAATAAGTAATAGTATTCTCTTTTGATTATTTCAAGCCAGAGTTCAGAGACGGCTTCAGTGTCTTGTAAACAGACAGCGTGACAGGTGCAGCAGACACAAAACGTTGAACCTGCTTTTGGTCTTTTGGTGTGAGGGAACTCTCCCTCCTCCGAACACACCACGCTGCCTCCAACGCTGTTCACTCACATAAGCCAGAAGGACAAGACAAGCTCTTATTTATGATGCAGGATACACATTTAAGTATTTCATTCTTACTTTATTTCCCAAAAGTAAATATTTCTGAGAGACAGTAGCACCAGACATATCATTTTAAAATGATATGTCTGCAGGCCGTAATACAATTTAGAAAAATACCTCCATCATACTTTAAAAAAAACTTAAATTAGAATTTTTAGGACTGTTATTGATTAAAATTCAGGAATAATATGCTTCTAAAATGTTACTACTTTCATTCAAGTTGTTCACTGCAAGTATGAATATTCATGTGAAGAAAAGTCATTTCATTTACAACGGTCTTACACTGTAGACCAGGGGTCTTCAACGTTTTTCAGGCCAAGGACCCCCAAACTGGTGTAGGTGGTCGTGGGAAGGGAATGAAGCTGGGGGGCGGGGGTGCTGTCGGAGCTGTGTGCGATGGGGGGTGGGGAGGATGTGAATGTGCAAAAAATATATTTAGAATTTTGTTTTTGCTTTATCTACAAACAATTTTGCGACCCCCCTGCAGTACCTCCACGGACCCCCTGGGGGTCACGGACCCCCTGTTGAAGACCTATGCTGTAGACAACTAACTAAAATAAGATGATGCGTCATAATCAAACCAGAGAAACATACATCCGTACATGCAGCACCTCATGACACCACGGTGCACACACTGAAGCTCAACATAAAGACTCCTCAAAGTAAAGTCGCATCACTTGCTGTATGTATTCTCGAAGAATTGACTTAATCCTATTTCTCTGAATGTTAGAATAGTTTATTTTACAGTGGATCATTTTTCCATCCCAGAGTTAGCATAATTATATGAAAGGATGGAATGAGCTTCAAGAAGCATATTAACAGATTTGAGGGTAACATAGATAATTACATGTTTTGGGGAAATGTGCTTTAATACTAATGTGGTATTTAGATATCATTTTATTTTAATTACACGGGTTCCTCTGCTCATGGTAACACTTCTTTGTAGATGTACACTACTGATGCAGGTACAAATGATGACCATCACATATTAAAAGCTCATTATGTTTAAAATAACCTTTATTTAACCAGGAGATAATCTCATTGAGATGAACAATGTTGCAGACACAAAGAAAAGACATAATGTAACAATTTGAAATGACAACAAAGAACAAATCACAGAATCATAGAATATCAAAAACATTCATCAACATTCTTCACAAGTCATCAACATATGGGAGAAATAAATTAAATTAATTAAATTCACCCAGAGAGACCAGCTCCCAAAAAATCAGGTAATTTTGCAACTAATTGAAAGCAGAACGAGCAGCGTTCAGTCCCGGCTTCACGAACAGATAGTAGGAATAAGTCCTCCCCAAAAACCTTTGTGAAGAATGTAAATCTGTAGGTAGGATAACAGACGACCAAGGAAAGCCTTACACATTAGAATATGCCAATGGTTAAGTGTACGGTAGGACAAGGCTGACCATCCAACCTGAGCATTCGAAGAACTCAAGGGCTTTAAAATGTGGAATGAATGTCAGTGCTCCATGGACAGTAATATGACAATCCGTGTAGGCCTTGCAAAGATGCGTGCATGTATACACGCCGCGATACTCCAGCACAGACATAAAGATGGCAGCAACAAGTCTCCTTTTGCCCTTGATGGAAAACACAATTTCAACTTCAGTATTTTCAGCAGTTGCTGGATGTGAAAGAATCATCAAGTAGAATTCCTGGATACTTGTATTGAGTTACAGACTCATTCTCAGCGCCCTGAAGAGGGGTGATAGATGGAGGGTATGCATAATATAGCTAGAGATGATGAACTAGATGAAGTTTATTCTTGGCTTGAAGGCTATTCAGATGAAATGTAATGTGTATATATGACATCAGAGATGTTTCGATTCTGTAAAACAATTCATGTCTGGCTGAAACCCTGCTGGAGCATTAAGGGTCGTTTAAACGTAGGAAAACTGGACGCCGACTACTCCTACTGCCCCACCCCCCAGCTGTGAACCATTTTCCAACAGATGCTATATTAAACTCTCCCTCTGGGTGGGAAGAAATGTACAGGCCACCTATGACCTAAGCATTTGCACCATGGTGCATAATATAGGAAAAAAACATTTATTTCTACATGTATTATTTATTGTTATTTCCCTTGACAACACATCAGATATGATCTCAGTAATAAATTGAAACATGTTTTCGGTTAGAGTTGTCACATTTCACATCAAAAACAGACTAAAACATATTTGATACTAATATTGACTAAATGTATTTTATACATACAAATATAAATTAAAATACGATATTAAATAGGTGGCATTAAAGATGTACAACGTAATCTGGTTTGGCTAATTTCATGGTGACTTTAATTTGAAGGTCACTGGTCACTCTAAAAGCAGACACGGGCTACCTGCAGATAACAGACACGTACACTGTACTCTGAATAACAATCAGTAAATTCCCCTGACATCTGTCTTAAGTCAAGTGTTCTATATTTAAAAGACTATTAAAGCCGTAATGAAGTGTTCAGTGATGGCTGATTGAACGTACAGTCAAATGGAGTGATTATTATTCAGTTTGCCTGGCTACATTTACACAATACCCTTCATAAACACCTGATGCTGCTGCTTTATTTATTTATTTATTTGTTTAAATTAAATGTCTCCCAAAAGGAATTAAACCAGAATAGATGCAGGCCTCTCATTTCCATAATCTAATGCTATGTTTATGAGCTACCATGGTGCAATTTGAATAAGAATGAATCCTGATAAAGTTTCAGGGTCTGACAGCGTGGAAGAGTGCCTCCCCAAGGTTTCTGAGTGCCAATTCAAGCTCCTGCTGAATCCAAATACTGTATACCTCTTCGCTTAAATTGGACCGCTGTCATGCAAATAAAAGAAATAAATAAACAATCAAGGATACTGAGTTTACCCAAGACTATTAATCTCTGTTGGGTGGAATACTTGCTGAGACTGCATTTATACCTTCCCGACTAAAATGAATGCTTATGTGTTGGAAAACAACAACTCCTCTCCAATGGAAACGCCCAATTCTAGTTTGGCATACAGCTTCCTTCCAGTCCCAGCTGTCATATAATCTGTTCCCATGGTTTGCATTCCCGTCGTGGTCCATGTTGGGGCTGTACACCTACCAGTTTTCGTTGCACACGACACCACTACAAATGTAAAATACGATGTAAACCAATCAAGGATGTTGCCTATACAGGTCGCTTATGAAAACACTTCCTTCATAGTTCACAATCAGCGTACAGTTTTAAGTAGTGTAACTTTTGCTTGAATCACATCACATCTCATGTGGTATGAACCACACTGGAGTCTGCATGGAAGCGAGCCAAGACTCACATGTCCTTGCAGTCTGAGGCCCCGTATGTTTGTGTTAGCTGTGAAAGCACTCTTTAAAGCCATGCAGATAGTTTCAGTTGTTTGTCAGTTTTGAGATAGACGTTGTAGATTCAGAGTGAACAGTCTCAACTTAGTGAGCACTATGCAGAACAGGCTATAAGAAGCTCTTTACCTACATGCACATGTAATTGCTCCTGATTGCTGTCTTGAGCCACACAATGTAATTATCTAAGAGTATTAATAGCACATCAGAAGTGGGTGAATAATATCCTATGTTTAAAATCAAAGTCCTACTGAATTGTGGGCCGATATAACATATATATTGTATAGTACATAGTCCTATTCTGACACACCTTCAGGCTGACTTTGTTCTATAATTCAAATACAACAGGATATACTGCTCAGTATTCGTGGACATTGTGTGAGATAGAGAAAGAACCCTCAGGAGAGACTTTTCCCTGCCATGGTCTCACTGGCTTGGATTGCTGTTTGGACACTAAGCCATGCACATACAATATAATATTCATCTCAGGTTTAAAGCCTATTATTCTATTGTGTTTCTTTATTTTTTTCTACTTCCTTTATGGGGACTGTGAAGCTCTGTGTCCCACTTACGGTACGTTAGATGGTGCGGTATGAGTCTCTGGGGCCACACTGAAAAGGGAACCGAGGTCCTTTGGAGACACAGGGAACATGCAGAGCATACGAGATAACACCGAGGAACAATGGAAACCAAACCCCAACAGAACTACGCATATTGAGTCTATCTCCTGCAAACAAGACAGTGCATCAAGGAAAGATGTTTGTCCAAATCCTCATAATGTATTACAGCCTCAAGACTATTTTTATCTGTTCTTTTCGACTACACCACAATGTTTCCTTTTTCATCTTTGCGTATACGTAGTTATAAATCAGTTTTGACGTCTCTTGCCATGACCACCTGAATTGCTCTGCTTAATAATGGCTGCCATGTCTGTGTAATTGAACTCAACCATTTGTGGAAAAATTATTATTTCAAGGAAATCCTGCTGACAGAAAGGGTTTGGCATCAGTGTACACTCATCCCCAACATCAAAGCATGTCCTGTCTGAAAATACAGACATGTTCTCACACAAGGTTTGTCTGTGAACAATCAAATCATTTCCCATCTGAAAACCACGTTGGAAGATATTTGAATATTCGTATATTATTTAGCATCTCTATTTTTGAATGTCTATGTCAATACATGTCAAAACATGGACTAGAGTGGTGTACTTTGACATCTTATTCAAAAGACACACATTTCCCAGTGTCAGGGTGATGCCTGATCCAAATACCCATCACACGTCAAAATACACACCAGTTGTTCTTAAGCCCATTCTATCAAAATGACATATATTTTCCAAAATATTGATAAAATAAAGGCAATAATTAAATTATTGATCAATATACCCTTTATTTTCTCAATTAAGGGATTAATCTTTGGGTCTGTAAAATGTTATAAAATTGTAAAAAAAATGTCCATCCCAGGGAGCCTGGGTGAATTATATTTAAATATATATATATAAAAACAAAACATATATAACAAATCATTATTATTAGTAGTATTAATATTATTATTATTATTATTATTATTATTATTATTATTATATAACATTGCAAAACCCAAACATTACATACATTACGTTACATACAAACATACATTATGTTAACTAAGACACATAGAAAATCCTCACAAATTAAAAACTGGCTTTTCTGTAAGTAATCAGCATTTTACTTAATAAAATAATTAATTGCTTAAATAGTACATCTCTACATATTATATATAAAAGTATTTACCCTGGGTGCATCATTATATATTACATTTGACATGGACAAAATGACATGTCTTGCACATGCATACAAGAAATTTCTCCAAGTGAGCAACACAAACGATGAGAACACAAGCACGAGAGAGCAACGACATTCGAGTGGTCTAAAAACGCATGCTCTTTCAATTGGCAAGCGGTTAGAGGTCAAGTGAGAAATTATTAACGTTTGTTTTGCAGGTGTTGGAGAAGTAGACAGCAGCAGGTGGTCTCATCAGGTTGTTGTGCTCTACTGTTGCTTGTAGCAAGTCATGTGGAAAAGTGGAGAGGAGCACTTAGGGTTGTCTGTGCTTGATTAATAAGGACACAGAGAGGCAAATATGTGCACACAGTCACTGGGTAATGAGCCGCAAATGTGATTAGGTCTTTACGCTGCACCTGCTTCCAATTGAGCATACAGCTTAGCAACCCCATGCAAAAAACCTGTACACACACACACACACACACACTGGTGATGAACAACATCCAAGCATTTGTTAGGCGTGTGTGTTTTGGGTGTGTGTTCTGATACCTTTGGAAGTGTTGACAAGTGAATACGTGATTGCATTGCTGTATTCTCTTTAGACTTAAGATACAGATGTCACCTCCCCTCCCATAGATGTCTTGACTGTATGACGCTTGCACTGACAAAGTGCTATTACCTTGCATTCAAACACATTAGGCTCAGCATCACACTCAAGCATCGCTCATTTCATAAAACAAAGATTACATGCCGTTTTGTGACGAATTCAAGTTGAAAATTGGACATGAGGGTGAAGGTAGATTCCCCTTTCAGGGATTATCTCTGCGGGGTTCCTTTCAGACTGACTCACAGATGTTGATGACACCTGCTATTGCATGATAGACCGTGAAGAAAGGTGGTTAGGAAACGAAGGTAAGCATTGAAATGATCAATGCCAGAAATAGCTCGACCTGCACGTGTCAAATACTGAACTCCTGCACCTGATTTACTGCAAAAACATGGCTGAATTTCTTGCGTTTTTGCAGCATGTGAACATAATCACATATTCTAATGAGTGATAACCCCCCCCCTATTCTGACTGATTCATTGTATTACTGTTTTCTTCTTATGGGAATGTTTATATTTGCATACTAAAATCACTATTTAATTTAGGGGGAAAAGAAACAATCTTACTAAGGATTTTCTTTGTAATTAATATTTCTCTTGCTGAGATATTAAAGTATAACACTGTGTATCACCTTCACACTGAACTGACCTGCTCGCATGAATAGCAGTGACACTAAAAACCAATTTAAAACAAATGTCCTTAAACCCACATTGAACATCTACCTTCTCTACTCTCTACTCTCTCTCTCTCTCACACACACACACACACACACACACACACACACACACACACACACACACACACACACACACACACACACACACAGGGTAAAGGAGAACAAAAAGATTAATGTAGTTTTGAAGAACAAAAGTTATTATAGGAGCCGGAAGTTTTTCCTTCTTTCTTTGTTTCATTTGCATATTGTGGTATTAATAAAAATAATATTACATCAGTAGCTCCCCTTCTGATTAATAGCTCATATCGCTGCCTGCCCTTTCTCAAATGTCTCTAAGCCATATATAGTGAAGACCCCTACGTGAGAGCAATGAGGACACACATTGCTCCCACAATTTTCAAAGAGAGGAGCAATATCAAGACGCATGGCTTTAAATGGATTTGTCAAGCTTTGACGTCTTTCTTTGAGGAGGGCTGGGTCATACGAGCCCAATAAACCTGTCTTTATCGAGTTATGGCTGTGTTCACACCCACACAGGGTATAGCGGGCCGGCTGAACCCACCAGTTGTAATCTTGTGACATCTGACTACTCATGTAGTAAACTATTGCAAAGGAACATTTAATTTCCACTCAGCCAGCGATCAGTTTTAAAGCGAGGAGGATGGTCAGTGCTCCAGTTGGGCAGAACATCTCACGTGATCTGGCTGACTGTCAAAAATCTATTTTTAGCAAAGCTCTTTGTTTTATTATTGACACTCACATTCTCTTTATATTTGCACTAAAGCACAGGCCTCACTTGCTGTAGGCTTGGAGAAAAAGTGTTACACATGCGCTGACTGGTAATAAAACACTACTTAACACTGGTGGATGCCACAGAACATTAACACGCAGAGGAGATACAGGCATAAGTGTGCTCATGTTCAGAGCAATAAAGAAAATGAGGATTCAAAATAATTATTTGAACATTCCCTTAGCGTCGCAGCATTAATGAGTAAGTGCATATGATATATACATGAGTTACTCTTTGTTATGTTGTATTACTAGTTTTCCAAAGGTACCCCGGACATGGACTGCGAAGTTAATATATGTAAATGTGATACTTTAGTTTCTCTGTGACTGTCTGTTATAGTACACGAACAGCTGGTGCTGCCCGCTCCTCAAAACCTCTCTTCAATGCATTTCCAGTAGTCATAAAATATTAATTTTGACACATTGATTCAACATTCGATCTTCGTTCCTACCCTGATCTATGGTCATGAAGGCTGGGTCACTGACTGAAAGAACGAGATCGCGGGTACGAGCGGCCAAAATGTGTTTTCTCAGGCGGGTGGCGTCTCCCTTAGAGATAGGGTGAGAAGCTTAGCCATCAGGAGAGACTCGGAGTAGAGCCGCTGCTCCTTTACGTTGAAAGGATCCAGTTGAGGTGGTTCATCTAGTAAGGAGCCACCTGGGCGCCTCCCTAGGGAGGTGTTCCAGGCACGTCCAGCTGGGAGGAGACTCCAGGGAAGACCCAGCACTCGGTGGAGAGATTATATCTCCTCACTGGGAACGCCTCAGGGATCCCCCAGTCGGAGCTGGCGGATGTGGCCCGGAGAAGGGAAGTCTGGGGCTGCTGCCCCCGCGACCCGACCCCGGATAAGCGGTAGACGATGGTATGTAAGATTATCACGATGTTACAGAAATGTCACTGACCAACAATGGGTGGTGATGGCCTAGTGGTCTGGTGGTACGCCTGCCACCATTGTACCCCTGAGCAAGGTACTTAACCCTGAGCTGCTCCAGGGACACTGTCCCTGTAGTTAGTTCACTGTAAGTCGATGGGGATAAGAGCGTCTGCTAAATGACCTGTAATGTAATGTAATGTATGGGGCATCTGTGCTACATGCATTTGGTGTCGGAAAAATGTTGTTTCCACAAGACACATTTTGCCCATCACTATTTTGCAGACTGTAAAGCCTTTTGAGGCAAATATCTGTTGGTCTATACAAATAAAATGGACTTCACTTGAAAAGCCAACATCTTGTCGTTCGCCATCATTACTTAACTTATTTTGAAGCCTGTCAAATTCGCTGCACTGAATTTAAAATGTGACGAGGACTTGTGCATCTGCTAGTTGACTTTGTTTCATCCTCTTCCGCTGCTTTGTCTCACACACAGGCCACATGACACACACACCAGCAGGAAACCCAGCAGGACGGTCTGAGTCAGTGGGCAGTATCACATGTCACGCGAGTTGCAATGTCTATGGAGTTTCTCCTCACCTGAAAATCACAAGTGCCTGCCAGTGTGACAGATGGCCATGCTACTAATCAAGGTGATCCAAAACTGGAGTCCTGACTTGTCCACAGAACAGAAGAGAGTGCTGTACGGAGAAGTGTGGATCCACTCAGTGACAGTTATTCAGGGTTGTCAGGTGTTGATTGGAGTGTTGTTTGTCTTCTTATAGAGCTGAGATGTCTGAGGGGCTGTTGTTCAAAACTGTCAACATTATTAAGTGTGATGGGTGGGGACTTTTGTAAACACTATCTTAGTTTTAATGTTTATATCCTGGGTCAGATTAATACTGACAGCTCGGCTGTAAGGAAGTCCTTTAAGGTATTCCACGTTTAAAAGTCAAGAATAAGTCTGTAGAGGAAGAATCCCTGAGAAAACATTTTAAAGGATTGTACTAATAAATGTCATGTTTGAACATTTCTAATGATCTGAAGCGTTATTTTGTGTCTGTCATTACAAGTAGTATGAGCAAAGTTTACTATCGTGTTGAATCTAAATTCAAAAGGCATTAAATGTTAACCAGTTATCGATTATACATGTGTGGTGCTAACGTTAGGGTCACTGTACAACGCTGATGCTGTATTCATTTTTCTCACAGCCATTTATTCATAATTTATACAACAACGTGTCTTCCCCATTAACTATGCATAATTCATATTCCATACTAGCTTTAGGTGGAATACGAAAGGTAGAGCATATAGAACGTTGCATGCACGTCAATGTTCTACAATGTGTCGATAACAACATCGAAACTTAAAACAATTAATATAATAGCAATACTACTGCAGAGTGTGTACTTGTGTGTGGAGGATAATGTGTTTCATACTCTTCTATGCTTGATTGCAATTAACTGCTTGGAGATTATACGCAGTTATAACAAAAGAAAACATGACCGCATTCCAGCCAAATTCCAGCAATGCTTGCACTGGAGATAAGCAGTTACTCACAAGGAACGCTCCATCGGAATCACCAGAGCTGTTCCCAAGTGATTGACACGCGTTGATTGACTTCTCCTGAAAATGCTCATGTTTCAGACAATTTCCAACAAGACACCATATGCTTATGCGCAGCATCGGGATAAATGACGGTGCTACGATTGGTATTCCTCTCACAGACGCTACATCTCATAATGTCAGCTTTTATAGGCTCTAGTGAAAGAGACACTAACATCCCTTCCATGATGAGTGTACGCATTACATGAACATAAAACATTCACAAACCAGAATGTAAATCAGAATGTTTAGCAATGTCAGTGGTGCATTCGCAACAGAAGATGGGTGAATCAGTAATTTTCCTAGTTTAATGATGAGGCCTTGTACCGCTGGGATTGTATGTTTAAATGGTGCATGTGTGCAAGAGAGTAGATGGGATGTTTAAAGATGACGGCAAATTAAAACGTATTAAATGAGACATGCGAGCATTGTATAGCTTCAGACAGGAGATTTGTAGCAATGTTTCATATGATTAACTGAGCAAAGCTGTGCTGAGAATCTCTGATCACTAAAGTGGATCTTTTATTTTTTTATATTAATTGTAACAGAAAAGCAGTAAGACTTTTTCTACGTAATATCATACTCATTATGTCTCTAAACCAAGATCAGTCAGGGTTAAAAACTACAAATCATGATTACTTTACTGTGTACCTGTCACTTTTTACTACGTATTAAATCACAGTGATTACCACAGTTAGTGGGAACACATGTCGCTTGTAATTTGCTACAGGCAAACGTAACATATTAATATGATGCATTGGGTTTTGATTTTCAGTGATTGTATTACAGTTACTGGTGCAAAAATAGCTTTGCAAAAAATACAAATAAAGGAAAGAAACAGAATCAAGACGATGTGTCAGTGTCTGTCAAGGGACGTCTTTCTGCAGAAGGTACCAGACCTTAATCACAACAGGGCTAGTGGCTTCATGAGGCCGTAAAGAACTGGATGAACCAATGCATCTGACAAATTGAGATTTTGACCCGACAATGGTGCCGGATGATACATTAGGATGTTTGCTCCAAATTGCATAGCAATACACCCAACACTTGTGGAGACATTCAGCACACAAGGATCACCAAAGCCATTAGAATTCAACCTCTGGAGATCATGAACGTGCGTCAATCCATCCTGCAAATGTTGAAATATGTCACTGGGTAAATAAAAACGTTGACCTGTTGGTGGCACTGGGACAATAAGTCAGGGGATCACCAACATCAGCAGGATTAAACCGGATATTCGTACACATTTGAATCCATCCCATAGTTTATCCACTCAGGACCAAAGTGGTGGACCGACTGACTCTCTGACCAACATTGCCGCCCCGAGAGCCACAACGTTAGTCGTGGTGAAAAACAATATCATGCTTTATTGGCTATGAGTTAATATTTTCTTTCCATGTATTTCAATATTATGTTGCATAAAGTAAACATAATTCAGGTGGGACTTCTCCTTGTTGCAAATTATGAGAATGTCTCGGAAACCTTGTGGACATTCAATAGCGTCTAGTCTGACGGGGAAAATAGACAGTGACCTCTTTCTGCATTAATTTACCCTTCTGCTATAGCCTACAGTCACTCCTTGGAGGTTTGAGAGTTTCTCAGCCAAACAGGCTCAATCCAGAGTTATCATGCCTTTGGATCATGGATAAAGGCAACAATTGATTCATTATCTTTGTGCATCAGCTCCCTGAGGCTGAGAGGGATACTTGTCAAAGTGTTGGTAGTTTAATGGGCAAACATTCAAGGTCACAGCCAACAAAGAAGACGAGAAGAGAGATACAGCAGTTGCCATTTAATTTGTTGTTGATTAAATTAGCAACTTGATGAAGGAAACACTTTTCTAATAAGCTATAGAGATGCTTTCGGAGCAAATCCTTGTCAACCGGTGAAGCCATTTTGCTGACTTTGCTTATTGAGCCGACTCTTTTGATGAAAGGATTCAACAGTTTACTTAAACTTTATTGAGAGGTGCTTGTTTCGCCTCCATAGTCTATTGCATTGATCACACGTTCACGTTATCATTATCCTCATCATCACCCTGTACAACCCGTCCAGGAAAGAGCAAACACCATAGTTTATTAGAATTGTTCCAGTTCCACTCCGAAATGTCCTTAGCCACGTCATTTTCAGTGGAACTGAATATTCTTTTATGTCCTTAATCAGAATTCCTTTCCAAAAGTGCTTCTTGGATCCTGTTTCACTTCCTCAATAGACAGGGGGGAAAGATCCATTTTCCAGTTCAAGGGAATTCAAATAAGGGGAGGAAACGAGAGGCTTATCTGATCAGAAGTGAGGCCTTTGAACAGAAATGCTGACATGATCATTAAATTGTAGCGCACAGAGGCAGTAATATAGTACAGAACTGATACTTTTGTTCACCTATTGGTAGCATAATAGATACGAGGAGCCTTTTGACTCGACATGCTCAGCTTGCAATTTTGGTTATTGAAATGCTTGTGATCAGTATGTTCTCGGGATGGATTGAATATTCATGCCATGAATACTTAACATGGTTTTTACCCCTCTTAACCCCTTATGCAGCAAATGCCTTTGACCACGCTGACAGGGTTTCATGCAATCTGGTGTATTGGCACTTTTCCCACCTATAATGGCCACTTTCTAAATCTTTGTCTGCAGGCTGCGTTTCTGCTTACTAAGGAACGCATAAATGTAGATTTAAAGGGACTGAGACAAGTTTTGCATGGCATTAAAATCGATGTGTAATAGACCTTAATCTCAAGGTGGTCTGCAGAAATTTGTTTGGACTTGTGCACTTAATCAGCCAATCTCACTAACAACTTCCTGGAGTGCTTCGCAATGTCAGCGTGCACACACCTCCTCGTCCCCGTGTCTCTAGCCAAGTGTCACATCCAGTTGAATGAGTAAAGCTGCCACGCCGGCCACTGCCATTGTTTATGTCAATCAATGCCAATAGAAAACCAGTGGCTTGCAAATAGAACCTTAATTAAGTCACAGTCCGATGCGGAAAGAAATTAAAAAAAATGAAGAATGTGCCTTATACAGGTATAATCATGGTATTTCTAAAACAGACAGGCCTACACCATCAACTCTACCTCATCATACAATGAAAAGAGGTCTAACAATAAAAGTAAACCACAAATGAGAAAAAAATAAATAAATGAAAAGTATAAAAACTAATAAGACCATATGCTGGATGGCAGCAGTTTTTCTCTCCATGGTCTGGCCGTCTCGCAGAGCAGATATGAAATACAATGTGGGAGATGATCGAGTCTTAGTGTCAATACATCACCCCAGAAAATTACCTCTTCTCTGCTTGGCCTACTTTAATCTCTAACCCTCTATTGAAAGAATGAACACTCTCTCTTCTGTCCTATTGACAACCTAAAACAGGTTTGCCAGCTTGATTGACAACTTTGTCCACCTGACAAAATGTAATGCAGTGGAGGACAAAAAACAGATCAGGAATTCTTTGGACCCAATCTGGCGCTGCCGATTACATTTTCTCTGCCGTATTCTTCTTTATTGCATCAGATGGGTCTTTTGAAGTATTGAGGTAGAGTGGTTGTATTGTGTGTTGTCTGTGTGCTTCTGAATGTGTGTGTGTGTGTGTGTGCGTGGTTGCATACATATTTGGCTCGGTGTAAGGTAAAAGATTCCACAAAACTCAACATAAAAGTAATTAGCATTACATTACAGACGCATTTTGGCATTTGGCTCAGAGTGACTTAGAATGACAAACAGAAAAATTTATTCTTCACTTACTAAAATAACATTTCATGTAACCAGCAGCAGCGAGTGTGCAAGAGGTAGAGCTGCTCTGATAATATTTATGTGACTGGGATTTATTTTCGTTTTAGCAATTGAATAATTCTGCGAGCGAAACAACAGAGTGAGGATGTAGACATCAAAACAAATATCCTGCTAAATGTGAATGTTAAGAAAATCAACTACACTAACTAGAGAGTGAATGCAACCATTAACACTTAAAGCTATTCACTTGGGAGGTTAGTTATTGAAATGTTTCTGAGAGGAAACATGGTTATTCAAATCTATAAGATGATTCTGAAGAAATCTGAACTGTAGATTTTGTGGACTTTACAGATGGCAATGCCAAAACATTAACACCAACCTGTGGAAAAGCTGGGCTGATGGTGGAATAGAGAGCCATGGTTACTGCTTCATCATTTATTGAGTATATGATACTACCTGTAAGATTCTCAAACAGGTTGTTTGTTTTAAGATTCAATCTTGAGTTTAGAGAGGCCGAGTGCACTTGAAGCAACATGTTGCAGGAAGATGACGCCACTACATCTCATGTATTAGCTGGGAACTGCAGTCGTCAAATATTTGATCTCCATTCTGAATGACCTTTCCTTGTGTGGTGTGTCAATGCAATTACAGCTTCCAACAAGTGTTACAATCACAGTCTCCTTCACAAGTCTCCCAGTCATACAACAGTGTTATCCAAATGTGTCAACATAATTGAATTAGCATGATGGCCAAGCTTGGACAGTGCGAATAATTACAATATATTCAGATGTGTATGCAGATAATGTTGACATAGTCCAGCTGGTGTGACTGACCTTGGTTTTTTCACATGTTGAAGAATGTATTTGCTGAGGATAAGGGAGGAAAGAAGTAAAAACAGAAGTTCACTTTGTTGTAGTTCATTGTGCTTGGAAATGTCATTGTAAATAATTAATTTAAACAACATGTGAATGTCTCAGTTGTTGAGGCAGGTGGTAACCTCCCCTGGATTCTTCCCAGCATTCAAAGGAGAATCCTGTGTGAAAGGCTTTTTCCCCTCTCCCCAGGCACCATCGTGCTGCCAGCTGCAACAAATCAGGATGTGGACATCAATAACGCCATGTGTCTTACATTACTAATTGTACAAAACACATTTGCAAAGAAAATACGCTTTTTTCCCTCAGATATTATAGTTTTAAGGGAAATAAAAGGACACTGACTAACAAACTGATCAGTGAGGCAAAGTGAGCCCACATCTCTGCCAAGTGCTAAGAACACTGGAAGAGAGGGAGCATAAGACAAAGGCAGGGGTTAATGACGCCATTCTTGCACCTTGCCAACATGATCCTTATAGCAATTTCCATTAAGTCATGGTTGAAACTCTTTCATTATTTTACCTGACCTTTACAAAAGGTTAGTTGTAGTGCAGCTCCGCAGTTATCATTGTTCTTCCAACCAAAACGACGGCCGTATCAGTCATAGTGAAACTAATATATCATAAGTAAAGCACAAAGGGGCAAGTCAAGTCATAAGTCAAGTGGAAAATAGGTCATGTCCAATGGTTTAATATTGTTGTTAAATTTAAACGCGTATAAATTCCCCATCATCCTTTTGCAGAACCCAACACACAAGGTTTACCTCTTGTACCTCATGCCATACAGCTAGCTGGTAGCTTTGTGTTTCTATCTGTTCAAATGTAAAGGGGACATGTGTCTCTAATTTAGTCTTTGCTTGGTACAACATTTGGGGTTCCAATCCTTAGGGATCAAACTTCTGGAACAGAAACCTTTTGCTATTCCAACAGGGGATTAAGGTAAGGGGATACTCATCTTAAAGGATAGAACTGGGTTAGAGTAGTGAGTTCTCTCACGGAAAACTTCTTGTGGAGGTTTGCTAGGCTCTGCCAGATGGGATTATGGCTGCGACATAAACTAAAGGTAGAAAAGGCTGTGTTAAGTTCGCTGTGAATGCCAGTTGCGGTGTAACATTTTACTTTGCCATGGCTATGTTCTGCGTTCACAGAGGTCAGTATTTGGTGGTGAATGGTCATGGTAAAAAAGACAATATTTCCCTCTGAAATGTGTTGAAGTAGACGTGTAAGCAGCATAAAATACAAACGTAAAGTACAACTACTTCAACATTGCACTTAAGTAAATGTATGTAATACTGGATAGTGGTTCCATGATCATTTCTTTATGAATAGAGAGTCCTTCTCATCAGCTCAAACCTCCATTAGTATATGTGTATGAAAAGGGAGCACATATGCATTGAACCCAGTAATAGAAAGCATCAGGCCTCACTCTGTCCTTCACCCACTATAGTAAAATATATTCATGTCATATCAAAGAGATCAAACTATATTCCTTTCAGAAATGACAATTTCAAGTTTGGGAACAATAAGCTGGTCAAGGTTGCTGTCTAATAAATGACTTCTTGTCATGTTTGCAGATGCTCAAGGTCCCCTGACGTCCACCAGCTGGGGTAAGGCATGGTCTCTGAAGCCGGTGTCACTATGATCAAGAGCACATAACAGGCAGATGCCTCTGAACTGGCAAACAAAAGCTATTTAGATGTGAGACTGCTCCATTGTTCCCTCGCTTCATCTCTCTCAACCCTCCCCCTCCATGTTCTTCTTCTTCTCCCACTGTTAAAAACCGGAAGGCATATTCATGAGGGAAGCATAATTAACCAGTCAGGGTTTGGATGACTTCCAGATAGATGAGTTATTATTGCCATTATTGATACTGGCTGGTATGAGCCCTGCTATCTGGGATTAATGCTGTTAGAATTTAGAAGCCCGACACCATCTTACCACTTAGTCCCATGATGAATAGTGTTAGGCAAAGTCGTTTGCACTGACACTCACTTACTTCCCCTCATTTTATGTACTTTGCTTGCCTTATTAAGGCTCTTACCACTGGCTTAATTGCCTATTTAGAATTCTCCTTTTTGTGACCTAGATGTGTTTTATTTGGTGAATGTAATTAAGTTACCTGTAAATATCTTCGCTAGAGCCCCATCCATCACTGTTATGTGGGAACTCTATTTTTGTTTTAATTAATTTAATGGCTACTGTGTCTGGACACTATTAACCTCAATGAAACCAAGAGGAGGAATTGGTTTAACTTGTGCTGAAGACAAGGCATCTATGTTGAACTGCTGCTCACTAGACCAGCTTTTCTAGCTTTGTGGATTTACATCCCACTATTGTCACAAAGTGTATCAGCCAATACTGTGGGGTGAGTGTAACTGTGCCATCGCAGGAAAGGTAAGAGCCAGTAAGAGACCGGTAGGCCATTCATTAATCAATGGGTTTACATGTTTTAAGTTTGAAATTGTGTTAAACTCTCTGTCTGCCTACACTGGTCTTCTGTTGTTGGAAAACCTGTTTAAAACCACCGCCAGGAAAAACCAGTTGGCATCAGTTTTGTTTTGTCCATTAATGAGACATTTATCTTACAAACAATGCAAGAATACCAGTTATGATGATAAGAGAACTGACAGTGTGGAAGTGTCCTCGACATAAACAACAAAGTAAAACTCACAACACCTTTAAACTTATTAAAATTCATCAACCAAAAATGTGCACATTGCAAAATATTGCAGATATCATTAATGTTTATTAATTTTCTCAAGTAACAGCTATGTACATCAACATCAGCCAAGATAAACAAAAAGAAAAGGAAAACACAAACAACCCTTGATGTGTGGAGTATCCATTATGAGATTGAACATATCCCATCACTATCCCTACATCCAACCCCAAACAGCATGGAGGACATGGTGGATGCCCTCCAGAAACACTTAAACGACAAGAAGGAACAAGCTCTTCCCTTATTAATGTGCTCTTTACAAAGCGATACACCATGCACAGTTCCCCCGGGACAAGGGAGTGCAATGAGTGTAGCAAGTGGGTCTGTTCATTTTTTAAAGTTGGGCAACCTGTCCTCCAAGGTACTGTAGTAAATCAAGTTGCTCCTTAACTGCTCTGGTAGGTATTATTCACTTAGCACATAATGTATATAATGATTCATGAAACGTCCACCTCTGACAGGAAGGAAGTCATTCTCTGTTTCTACCAATGACATTTCATAACCTAATGATAAAAAACAATGAAGAGGTATATGACCACAGTTAACATGAGAGGAAAGTAAACCCTCATTCTTTGCTATTTAAAGACGACGTCACTGCAGATTGAGCGGCACGAATAAAGGGAATTTCACAAAATATCTATTGGAGCCGATTGGCAGTTTAGGCCATGTTATGTGTTCACAGTCCAAAGGACAGGGCTGAATGCTTGGGTGGCATTGTACCTATTAAAGGTGGTGCTTTAGAATGGAGGAAATGCTTACTTTGATTTCCCTCAGGCCTTTTGCTCTCTGAGCGGAATGAAAATGCTCCTTCTCTGGCAGCATAAAAGGTACAACCAAGCACACAAAATCACAAATGCACACATCTACTAATGCACTATCATATGTACACACACACACACGCGCACGCTTACGAGCACAGTATACAGGCCCATGCTCCCGCAGTCCTGGAAAATTTAGCAGTTAAAAGATCCCTTCATTACTGAATGACCTTGTGTGCATTATAGAATATGATGGATGCAGGGATGTAGTGCAGCATGACAAGAGGATGGATTGTCTTGCACAAGCAAGCAAGTTTATGCTTGACACAGTAGTACTCACATTTCAATGCAGGGCTAAAAAATTATACAAGGGAGCATCATCGCAAATCCATATTTATCGTTAGGTATATTTTTGGCTGTGAAGAAAAGTGTGCATTGCTTTTACGCACCCACACAACCATCCGCTCGCACCTCTAACTCTTTCTCCGTGCTGATCAAAACACAGGGCTATATTCATGTGGCACTCTGAACTGAGATCTCTGATCCCTAATTGCACATGAGCAATATATGATTCTCTGGGGTTGGATGAGCAGATGTGCTGTGTGGCCAGAAGCGCTTTGAGTTTGGATTGCAGAGCGATGAGGGAGGGGGGGAGGGTCTGGCTTGGCCATTGGCAAATAACACAAGCTCAGACACTGCAGGTGGTGCAAGATGTGGTAGTCCAAAGGTTTTTGCGTGTGTGTGTGTGTGTGTGTGTGTGAAACAGACAGGAGAGAAATTGCCAATAACCATTCCCTCTGGTCTCATCACACATAAAGCTACAGGCTATTATTAATCATTTAGTAGGTTTCATAGTTTGGTTCACTGCTCATGCACAGCACCTGTCAAACCACGCTGTGGCAGGGAGGGTTCCATTTGATTAAGTCTCTTTAGCCTTCACTTCCTCCCATCAAAGGTCACCATGCATCCTTGTCGGAGAGCTGCTCTTATACTTGTTTTGCATTTACATGTTGTCACACGACCCTAAAATTGAGCCCATCTCACATTTACACAATGTAATCAATTTTCCTCACTGTTTGTCGGCGGACGTGTGAGCGAGTTTCTTTTTAGTGGCAACTTTGTTGTGCAAAGTAAATAATTAAGAATAGTTTCATTTTAAGTTTGATGCTACCTCAGGACCTTCCTCACATCCCGTCATGTCCACCCCCACTTTACCTGACAAGAGGAACATGGCATGTACATGTCCACTAGCAGAAAATGTGGTAAAAACAAATTATGTTGGAAATTACAGTACAGATAATTGTTTCTGCATGGTAACAGTAGTGCCAGGGCTCCTCTGTGTTCACTAAATCTCACCCTGGAACATTTACTTTACAATTTACACACTCTGCAGTTTTGCACAGGATGAAAATCACTAAGTCTGCAATCATTATAAATCATGGTTAGATATTAGCCCACTGGGAAAATGGAGCAGTTATGAGCAGACAGACAGATAGAAGTTTTAAAAAGGTTGAAGGACTCTGGCAACTGATTCAACAGTGACTTAGATCCATGAGCAAAAAGGGACAACGCCTTTGTATTCTCTCTGAAATGGGATCAGAGAAACTACTACATATATTAATGAATAAACAGCACACACAGGGAGATCCACAGCAACCCCTGCATCATACTGATGCAACAACAAAGCAATCTAACACTTGTGTGGCTTCTGGTTATTGTGCTGTGTGAAATTTCATGCACTAATTAACATGTAAGGAAGTGACGATGGTGTCATTTCTTACCTCTGAGGGCTTGAGCTGCCTCGGCGACATTCTGATCCCCTGATGCCCCACCCTGTGAGAGGCATTGATTGTTTATTTATTTAATCATATTTGTTGGGGTGTAGGAGAGGTTGAACTCAATCTGACAAATAAGACTTGGCTTATGCCATGCGTGTTCTCGATGGCGTAGGGCTTTCACACTATCAGGATCAGACATTACTCGCAAAGTGAAAATCTTGTTTTGTTTTCAAATTGAAATCGACAGCACATGCTAGAAAAGTCCAACGGCCATTTTGTGACATTGACTTGAAATATACTGAAGTTAGGTACAAAATAACTTCATATTTAGACAGTTCAGAAAAATACAATTGTATTTGTGGCATTAAAATAGCCACGTCCTATTTAGGTGTTACTTCTTAACTGATGTGAAAAACCGAGAGGTCAGTTCCAACAAGGAGTGAAGACGAGGTCATCATGCTTATTCAAAAGCTAGCTTTGTTAGCAGCTTACCAAACATTTACCAACACAACACATTCTTCATGTAGCTACAACGCGCCCGATACTTGGACGAGGTGACAATCCCTGTTGATCAGATTCCGCAGCAAGGAACTACGTCTCACAACAAGAAAGTTTAGCTTTACATGTTATGGAAAGTGTTTCTGCGACTGTGTGTATCAAAGTCCTTTAATAGAGTACAGCCTAAACACCAGGGAGTCAATCGCTTCATTAGTTTAGTTCAAGCTAGCGTTGTAGCAAAGTCCACATTAAAACGTTGTTCTGCTGGCTACAAAATAAACCATAGTGCAGCTTTAAATGGACTACACAGACTTAAACTGTGTCATATGTAGTTTGTTACTTTTGTCATTTCAGGCTACTCTGTTCTGACAATGAAGTTTCAGTCTCTTGTATTCTTCAATATTTCTCTTTCCATTATCATTCAACCAAAGCAGACAAAACAGCGCTGAGCTGTTCCAGTCTCAAATGAAATGTCACTCCCAAGAGTTCCAGATCTTGGAAATTAGTTCCTTTGTGTTCATTTCTTATCTTCATAAATCACAAAATAGAATTCCACTCAAGGGAATAAGCCCCACGGTGTGTTTTAAATGTAAAACCAATAAATCCCTGACACAGGTTTTAAGATTCAGATTTGAGTGAAAATGCAGGGTAAATGTGGAAACACCACAGAGTAATGAATATTTCATTGTAAAGCACAGATCAAACCATATTTAGAGGAAGAGGGGAGCCTGAACAGACAGTGTCTGGCGACTGTATTCCTACAAAAGAAAGCCAATGTTGTTGAGACTTTTATTTATTTAATTAGCACAGCACTAAGTGGAAATCCTTGTTTATCCACCTGGAGGGAATTCCGGATTCAGGAATAAATTTCATTGCATAGCTGTCAATATCAAACCTTTCCATTATACAGTAGTTTACCTCCAGTGATCTCTGAAGCATTCATCAACAGTCAATCAAAGGGAGTTTATGCACAGCCCTGATTTGGTTTCCTCTTCCCTGCAAACACAATTTGAATACCCAAGGCAGCAACACAGTGAAAATGCATTACACATTCATGTTGCCCTTACTTTTACTACCATGAAGGCGTTGTTCTTCCTCTGTCAGTCAATCAATGACCGTCGGGATGTTTGTACATCACAGCTCCAGAAAAGGGCGAAACAAGCAGATCTGGTGCACAGGAAATAGGATGAGGCCTGTCCCATTAGATGCTGGAGGTCTTTAACATCAAGCCTGTAAGATACCCTTCAAGTGCCCTGCTGCTTCCATCACAGTCACACACAATGTTCTGCATTTGTAAATACTGTGAAACTGGGACTTCATATTCTGTTTAAGGCTCATCAGTACGTTACGTTCACAGTTTTATGTCAATTAACAAAAGAAAAGCGCAACAGAAATACTTGGCTAGGTTCTGGTAACAAATCATAGTTCCAACTAATAAGGTACTGAGTGTGTTTGTTTATAATCTCTAGAATAATTAAATAAGATTGAAGTGTTACCCTAAATCTGCGTGGGTGTGTATGTTGGGTTTCCTAAATATTCTTCCCTAATTTTCAAGACTTCAATCTCAAGTAGAAGGTTCACAGACGTTCAAACTTTAAGAAATCTTATGGTCCCCTATGCATCCACAAAGCTGGAAGAGGAGCATGTACCCATTACGTTGAGGATATTTGAGCCTTGAAGGCTTCTGTATGAAGACAACATCAAGGATTCAATGTGTCCCTGAGAAACAAAAACTACACAACATCCAAAGACTTTCTAAAGTCGTAGATCTGTTGATAAATGTTGTTATTTTCCATAAGAAAGATTTTCGATGATTGTTAGTTTTTATAAAGTGTGTGTTATATGTTCTTTTTTTTGGCATAGAGCAACACAAAGTCCAAGGTTATCTCCTCATACTGACAATAACATATCATACTGTAAACCGCTTATTCATTGGGAAAGCATATTACTGTTACGGCATCAATGTAGCTTCAGTGCCATCCTTGAGTTCAGTCCGTTGCTATGAAAGACATTTTTTGTGACCACAGAAAAAGAGAAAACATGTCTCCCACAACATGAATCATTTGGAATGGAATGTATTTGTATTACACATGATAGAATATGAAACTTGTTGAATGCAGAAATTTAGCTGCGTAGGATTTGTCTGCATATAAACATAATTGATATATACAAAAGTCCTAAATGGGCCTTGAAAATGTCTTCACATAAAACCTAATGGCACTATAAGCCTAAGTGAATCTGCAATAGATTCCTCTATGACAAGACTATTTTGGCCAGAGAGCCATGTAACAAAGGATCCAAGTAATTACAACTATGCTCAACGCTTTGCAGCTCAGCTCAGAACGACGGCTCAATGTAATGACATTTGTTTGAAGGACACACACACACAAGATCCCATTTTTAAATCTAATGGAGAAAAGGTTAACGGTGTTAAAAAATACTATTTACAAAAAAGAGAGAGGGGCATATCCTCATTTATGTGGTCCCTATGCCCTTAATTTGATTTGACCCGAGTTCATTTCTCGACACTTCAAACAAACATGGCCACTTTGGGCTGATGTTCAATGTTAATGGTGTGATTAGTGCTGTATCTTTCCCTTGGTGTGGCAATTTATTTTGGCCCATTAAGCCTTTGAAGCTATGCCCTGCTGACTCAGATGCTCTTAGTAACAAACAGTAATATTAAAATGACTATTACCACCAAAATATATCATCTGGAATGGCTTATAAGGTCATAACAAAGTGTACCCCCCGTGAAATCCCTGAAAAGGAAAGCAATATATCTGCATGCATGTTCTCAGGGAAGAGAAATGCTCTACATCTTTATTGGAGATACTCACTGCACATTTGGACTTTTTGCTTCGCTTTGCAAGCTAGCTCAAGACCAAACCACCAAATCATGGAGGAACCCACAGATAAGAAGCTGTGTGTACTACAACCCAATAACTGGATTGTCCTCCAACACAAATGTGTTGTTCTGATCTGATGCCAAAACCATTACAAACCACCATTGCAAAAGTAAAACGATTGAGCGTGGTTTAGGTTACACTAAGTACTTGGTTAGGGCTTGGGAACAGACGTCATGGTTTGAAGGAACCAACGTAGACTGTTGGAAAAAGCAATAGTAAAACTGTGCCTGGACCTCCGTCTGCACACGTTGTGGCTCTATAACGATGCCACACTGCTTTGTGCTTTGCTACAACGGACAACGGTCATAACCCCTATGATCACTTTTCATTATCTTGAAATTAGCTTGTAAACTGGCTACTTGTGGAACACTCTGGCCGTAGACATCATCCTTCAACTCAAACTCCATTCTCGCATTTGAAGTTGCTGATCGGACTGTGAACGATGAGCAGTAGTCTTGGTCTGGATATCCGCTGGATGCACCGGAACCCAAAATATTGCCCCTGGACACTAGAGGCTTATCGTCGTCAGATAGATATCGGATGGGTTCTGAGACTGCTTTAAAATAAGTGAATACATTTGTTTTGGCATTTGCTGGATTGCCTACTTCTGCCTCGTTTCTTGTTCTATTGTTCTTTATGAACCTTTCCATTCAATATTTTAGTCCATATTTTGACTAATTTCACGAAGTAGCTCAGTGTAATCTATATCTAAATAGACTATGCTCATTATGGAAAACATCTCCAGCACTCCAGACTGGACTCACAGTTGCCCTTTGTATTTTCAGAGGTTTAATATAATTAGTAAAGACGTTTCACTCCTGCTCACTGATCTGGTCAATCAGATGGTACATTTAGAGACCATAATCACATTTGATTTGACATCAACACAGCTCTCTGGCATGAGCCCACATTCTGTCTGAACAGATGAGACATACAGTAACACTATAGAAGCAGCTTTAAATTAAGCAAACGTCCATTGATTTGGGAAGTGATTTAGGCTCAAACTGCCGATGGTTAACTCTCATATTTCAGCTGCATTGCCTACTTTACAAACCATTAAAGCATGCAGGCTGTGGATGTGTTCTTTCTGACTAAGATGAATTGCCTGCAGCTTATCAACATGAGTTGGCATATGGTGTGAGGCCAGTGCTTGATGGGGTGTCAATCAATCTGTCTGTAATTTGAATGTGCTCATATGAGTTTCTTTTCCCATAGTGAGGAGAAATCCCAAAATGCATCTTAAGTAAGCATTAATTCAGTGTCAGAATATTTTGAGGTAGATTTACTGGATGTTAGCTATCCGGGGAGAGACAGTCTTATTCTACCAAACAAGAAAACATCATATGGACCATTGAGGATCATTTATTTCATGACCTTTTTCATGTAACAAAAAACCAGACCTTTAGAGAACCAGATGCACTTATACAGATAAAGGACATTAAAATCATTTTAAAATATGACAGTAGTGAATAAAAAAGACAGGGAAAATGATGATGCCTGGGTTTCTGCAATTATCAGATATAACCCCCCCCCACACACACACACAAGTCAAATGCAATAACATAAGTGCACTACATGTGTACAGATACCTTGAGGTTTGAGAATGATCTGAGATGTTTGTTGAGCTAGAGGTCGTGTTTTGTGATCAAAACCAGGCTGTGTAGTTTTAGGAATAATAATCCACGTAATTCTTATCTGCACAGTCAGCATATTGTGTTATAACACAGCTTGTCTTCCCACTTGAAAATATTTGTGTCTTTTCATTCTTTAGTATCATATAAAACATGACATCGAACATGAGTGTTTTATATTATATGCATTAGTTGAGCCCCATTCAGGAGGTGCCACCTTTTAAAAATGGAACTTCAAGACTAAATACTTCTTTACAGGTTGACATCACACGGTCCCTTTTAACGTGTTTTCTGTTGCTATGAAAACTCCAAAAGAAAATCCAAAAGTGTGTAAATAGCAAGTGATCTTATGATATTTACCACGTTCAAGTGGCCATCAGTGACTGGTAAATACAACTGGATCAATAAAGACAAAGGTGCTGGATGATGTAACACACAGCCAGGCACTCTGCCTGGATATGTTGCTAAATAGATGATATATAGTAACATTTACCTTTGACCTGTCACAGTGTTCGCTGGCTGTCAGTCTGTCTTCAGATAGTTTGTGACTGATGATGAGGTGACATGTCACAACTGTGGCAGTGGGATGAAATGCAAACAGTCTTTGAAGTGTGTATGTTTTTATCTTTCTGATGGAATTCCATTTTGGTATTATTTGCATTATTTCCCATTGTTTGTTATTCTCCATCGAAACGTGGAATTCTAGTTTAGTTTTAATCTTGCATTGAGTTCTACCATTTAGGACTAATAAAAACAAGTGTATATCTGAATAGATAATATAGTTATTTACATGCAGATAAACAATGAAATGGAAACAGATGGCGGGACATTGTGAGTTGAAACAGATGTGTTGCATGTATGGAGTCAACACAGCCTTCATTTGGCGAAAAGCTATCAGCAAATACATTCACAAGAGGGAACACGCACACATCAGTGCACAATACATAAGAAGATCATTCTGCTCGTACAGCACAGTGGAAACTTTTTCAGGCGATTGCGTCTTAAATTCCATCGGGAACAATTTGACATCAGGTTAGCAATTTGTGATTTGCTAGTGCTGCATGTTAAATACAATCAGTCAGCGTTTACTTGGTAATATGGCATGCCTGTCAAATAACATATATTTTACGGGGAAGCTATGTTTTTTTCATTCTTAAGGAAAATGCAGGGTGAATACTAATGTCTGTTTTCATCAAATAAGAATGTTGATGTGCGTCGGGTCTGCAAAGCATCCGGCTCTCTCAGCATTTATTTTCTACAACAACATTCACTTTTGTTTTTACTGAAACAACATTTTCATCAGCAGACAAAAGTATTCGATGTGAACCTCACACGACAAACTAATAATGGCTTCTTGGCATAATCCCATATATTTTCTATGTACATATGAATAATCATGCAATAATTGCTGCATGTGAGGCTCATGGGTCGCCCACGAGATAATAACCACATGTGGTGAGCTGCTGACCGGGACAACAATAGAGGAGGGAAGTCTAAGAGGACATGAGGCTGAAATAATAATCTGTTTACATGTAGAGGTGTTGATCTGTTCATCTCTGCTTTGTTTGAAATAAAGTTATTAGAGCTCGTTCCTTACTTGCATTTCATTGATCAATTCGCTTCAGCCTTATGTCCCCACCCCTCCCGTACCCTGCCCCCGCACCCTCCCGCACCCTCTCGCACCCTCCCGCACCCTCCTACACCCTCGCACCCCCGCACTCTCACTCTCTAGGTTTATTGCTGCATTTGGCAAGAACAACACTGAAAGGCATTATCAGCCTGTCGCTGAAATCGATGTGTAAAGTTGTTGCTCTAAATATGGCAGGCACAGCGCGAGGGTTATAAACATGCAACACGGGTTATAAAACATATTAATGAGTTGGCAGTAACCTTTTTGGTATCTGTATGTATCTGCATTTAAATTATAGACTGGTTTAGGTTGTGAAATATATTTCACTAATGCTTTAATGGCAGTGACAGCGGTGCTGTACTTTTTTTGTTTAATTGAGTTCAGAAATGTGTTCCGAGATAATGAAAGGTGTGGGAGATAATAAAGGTTACGTATTATTTTCTGCGGTAATTAGACGTGATAGCTGCTTTGGTTTAAAGTCATTCAATTCATTAATAATGTAAGAAAGTACGCGCTCGCAGTGAAAGACCTGCTCAGGATTTGATGAATGAAAGACGCCTTACAGACGATTGTATTAGAGGCGTGAATATCAACGGTTGAACTAACAATTATTTATTACAATCATTTGTCTATTGAATCCTAACTGTACAGCAGGTCAGAGAAGCACAGCCTGTCGAGAGGTTAGCTGAGATCAAGTCCTTTTCACAGAGAGCAAACTTAACAGACGCAGAAAGTGTTTTACACAAGTCAATTACACATGTAGTGCAAACACACCAAGAGAGCGACAACTAATGTGTGTGTACATTGTGTTGGCCCTTCGCACCATGTACAATCATAACTGTTAAAACTACAGCATGACATTAGTGTGTGACGTTTCGTCATTGTGCAACTGTTGGAAGGCGATAAAAGGAATCCGAGGCGGACAACTAGGAGCTGATTCTCGATGTCCATCCCTGCAACACTTAAGGAAAGAAAATGCTTTTGGTGGAATAAATGAAAAAGTCATAAGTAAGTGGAAACATGAGACTGCTTTTAAACTCCACACAACTAACTATGTTTCCCTCATTACACAGTTCGTTCTTGGAAACTTTGAAGAAACTGATTGAACGTTAAAAGGGTAAAATAAGAACATTTAATTAAAATGTTTCAGTTGATTCATCTGATCACATGCGTGTTAAGCTAATGTCAGCTTGTAGGCTGAATATCACGACTGACCTGCGCCTACAATACAATTATCTCTATAAGGTAATTACCTTTCTCTTTGCCGACTCCATATATACATCTAGACACTTTGTACAAACAGCTAACTCTCCAACACGTCTCTGTGACACCGGCAGTGGAAACAAAGTGTGTTAACAGAGTCAAAACATTAGGAAAAGAAAATCATTATTCGTCGTTTCACTGCAAAAGGGTCTCTGCAAACACACATGTAGTGCAGGATCCAAACTTTGAGGAAGGAGCTCCTGCAGTCCGTCTGATAAGAGGATCCAAGGTACAGAAGATTGGGGTTTACGACACGGAGGCTGGTATTAAACCGAGGCCCGAGGTTACACACTTATTGAACTCGTGGCGATGTATCGATTGTTTGCCTGTTTGTACTCCACAGTTTGACACAAATGCAGAGTTAGTAACATTGATGGAGGGAGAAGATACTCATTAGATTAAAGGCTGATCCCAGTCTGTTGGTTGTGAGGAACATGTGTTTCAATGCAACATGTTTAAATCAAATGTAATGTATTCATACAATCATTTGATTAATTAATACATTTAAAAAGCATGTCCTTGTATGTTTCCCGCTTTATACACAGATCATCTCAATTAGAACCACACAAATGTCACAAAAACTCCAGATTTCTAACCCTGAACTTAACGAGTTTCAGGTAACAATTAGCAAGGAAGCCCTTCTACACATCGCACATGCAGTGCGTCAGACACGAGGCTGTGCATTGCTCAACGTGCGCCGTGTTTGTTCTTTGGACGCACAGGTGCGTATGCAGCGGCAGGCTGTCTCGTCTGATCAGTGCGCTGGATGCACAGGGATACAGGATGTTATAGAGTCCATGCAGAGTCTCAGCTCTGAGAATATCCTCTGCTCAGCAGCATCACGCTTGCTGGGAAACTCAGACAACAAACCCTTTCTCCCTGAAACTTGTTTATGGTGTCTTTCATATCGAGCCGTATGAGCGCACAGACGGCGACAAAACAGCTAAACGTCGATATTGCACGTGTTCAGCATGTTTGCCCTCGTCTAGTTGGTGTAAAGCGAAAATTTGGAAGGAATCATTTTGTTTTTGTCATAATCTTTGGTGTTCAGTCTTTTATTACGTCTTAGTCCTCGTCATGTGTCGAGTGTCCTCGTTAGTTTTTAATTTATTGAATTAACCTTTTTTTGTTTGAGTCAGCGTATTATCTTAGTAAATAAAATTACTTATTAAAGTTATTTATTATAGTTTAAGGCAATGAAAGCGTCTTTTTTTTAAGCAATCAGATTACATTTAACATTTCAGTCCAAACATTTCCTTCTCCCAGGCCCTGCTGTTGTCATAGTTACTTCAACTCCAGTCAATCACTCACTGCACGTGCTCACTGCGCGCTGCCAGGAGAGATTCTGGGGAAGTTTTGAAATCTTTTAAACTATATTTGAGTCTCTTCTCTTTTCGTCAACAGTACAACATGTTGAACAGTCACAGTAACTGTTTTATTCTGTCGCCTCCATCTCGTCATGTATTGTTCATGGTAACTACCATGCCTGCATGGAACATAAAATATTACTATTACATTTCCAATTAAACACAGTGAAGCATCAGAATTGGACCTTTTCTAAAAGTGCATGCGGAGATTCCTAAGAAGCGTCCAACCTTTGAAGAAACCCACTCTTCCAATAAGTATACTTGATCTTAAAGGCACCCCGGAGGCTGAAGGAACCCTCACTTTTTGCAGTGTTCTGGAGGTTCTATGGTTGGATGGATGATGAGCCCATATTGTGTTACCAGTCCTGCAGGGGGGATTAAAAGTGTATAGGCTCTGCAGGGATTAGCGAGAGGCAAGGAGCAGGGACTGTGAGTGGCCTATTAAAATAGCAGGGAAGGAGGACAAGGTTATCCATCTCATTCGTGTAATAAAGGTGCAATTGATCTGTTCCAATTACAATGAGAGCCACAGAACATGAGGTATTCAGGTTTGTTTTGGTTAACACACCCCGTGTCTGAAGGGAATGGGATTTAGCTGAGGATGGCAGTCATGCTCAGCCCGTCGTCTCTTCTGATACATTTCATTCGTACACAGTGGCTATCTGACTTATTTATTATTCTCACATCTTCATGCAGCACATCACTGTATATTCAAGTACAGTCTGTTCCTAGATAATAGTGAAAACTACGATAATACTGAAGCATTTCTTGAGCCATGTGCAGAGCACTAATTGTAAGTCGCAGCATGTCCATAAGTGCTTTTGGCGATCAAGGAACAGCAGGCAGCCGAGGGCTTCATGACAACATTCATTTCATTTCAGACGTGGGAATGCAAACGTGTACTTATGTAATTTGATAAAAAAGGTCCGAACAATGCACAGTTCCAATACATCACATGCTGTCAGGCGATCAGTGTGGGAAAGTATGAAATATTGTATATGAAAGCCATTACTGGCCGTCAGTAACAAATTAATTCTGTCTCATTAATCTCAAACTGATGCCTTTAATAAAGGACATTTTTCCACAAGTGTTTTGTGTAGTTTGGAGCAGATTTAATTGTTTTATTAATCTATTGTTGTGTTCAGCTGGAGCAGGTATTTTCATTGATTAATCTGACAATCATGATTTTCTTCTTTTGTCCAACAAACTCAAGATTTTCAGGTTAAAATCATACAAACGTCAGAAAACAAGCAAATATGTACTTTTGAGATTCGGGAAATATAATTGTGCTTCAAACTTGCCGTAAACGATTAAAGTATTATCAAACTATGTGCAGACTAATCATACCCTACCTTACCTTAATGGTAATATTATTAATGATTGATTACATCAGAACAGATTATCAGCCGTTCTCTCCAGAACACATATTTAGTGAATATAGTCACACAAATCTATCTACAGCACATCCAATGAATTACTGTGACTGATCCTATAGTCCAGCCTATACCCCCCCCCTCACCTAAACAGCAGCAATACTCTGAGACATGTATAAAGACAGAAATGAACTAAAACTACACATGGAAACATAAACATTTTATACTGTTAAAAAGATTTATATGATGCCAAAACTCATATAGTGAAACACAGACGCTCCCCTTCATGTCTATATTCCCTTTATGTTCACATATAAGACGTGTCAGCATCACAATAGTAAACCTTTAAAGTAATACCCTGTTCAGTCCCTCAAATCTCCGCCTGCACCAGATTCAAAGGAGGCTGTAGGAGGAAGGCAGCTTTGAATATTTATTGTTTTTTTCAAGCTATGTGAGAATAAACAATAAGATTTTCTTTATATAATGTTTGCAAGACTAAGCCTACACAAACTCTCTGCTGACACAAGTCGACTACAAACCTCACTGTCTGCACCGCAATCCCCACTGCCATGCCATGTGGGACTTCCAGCAGCAGCCTGCACGTCCACCTCTGCAGTGCCAGTGCCGGGTCAAAGTTTAACCCGAGTGGTCCGACTGTGCCAGAGGATTTAAGTGTGTTCACTTACGCTTTAGTTAAGTTCAACATGCCCTCAGTAGAAAAGGTCATGCCTTGGAGGTTTTTACTTGTTACTTGACATTTGGACAAACTGCTATGTGTACCATTTCTCATTACACAAACATTTATTAAACAAGAGTTCAAGAACCCTTGAATACATGTTGAAGCTAATTTGGAGTGCAAATTGTGATCTGTAGTCCAAGGAAAAAACTAAAGGTGGGTGGGGTATGTAGATCTGGCACATCTATTAGCATTATTGGAATTCTTCTTTTCTCCTAATGTGGCACCCCCACCTCCACACAAAATGGTCCATTTTCACACAAACGTCCAAATCAGCTGGATGTGGTCTTGCGCCACTCATGCTAATTCATCGCATTTCATTCTCCATCTCAAAACACATTCAAAGTGAAATCCTGAGGCCAATCATGGACACAGTCTGGGTGCCTTCATGACAAATGGCCAGCTGGCTTTTACTTTCAATAGTTAATTTCCCATCAAAGCAGAAAGTGCTTTTCTCAAAACCTAAAGCTATGACCCTCATCATACACAGATCAAAGAAGTGAAAACATAGGCAAGAGCTAAATTATCAAACGCTTTATGACGTAACACTTGAAAGTGAAGTACAAGCTGCACAGGAAGCCAAGGTGAAAGATGTGCTAATGCTTCTTCCTTTTACTTAAAAGCCCGGTGTGTGTGTGTGTGTGCTTTGACCTTGGAGCGAAAGGAAAATGCTGCTTGCATCTTCTTTACTGTGTTTCTCCTCTTTTCAAGTGTTGCCTTGGTGTGACGGTTACTGCCCATGCTCATCCATCTGCAGAATAATAGACCCGCGATCAAACAAAGCTTCTTTTGAATCAGGGATTCTTAATTGAATAGACTTTATGAAAGTAAAGGAGGTAACTTGTAATTTTCACGTGCAGAACAACACAATACATTTTGAAACAATACTTTGACTGCTGTGTAATCACGTTTCCAGGTGAAGGTACGAGCGCCCTTAAAACATGCAAATAGTCGAAACACAAGCAAATTAAGAAAAACATCTTCACCAATTTGACAGCACATGTGCAGCACTCAGAATAATAAAAGGTAAAATCAAAAGCTGTAAATACCGTTAACGCAAGCAAATACAGAAACGCTGCTCGTCACACAGAACACATCGCAAACAAATTAAAAAAACACTTTCATTGTGCTGCTGTTTGTGTTAAAGTATATTTGGAACACATGCAAAACTAACTTATTCCCGATACACACTGAGTGAAGTGCAGTTATGCAGGTACGAGTAAGTGCGGTGTTTGTTCACACTGTGGATTCTTTGTGTCTACATGTGACCTAATGTTTGAAAGTTTGAACAGCAAGGTGTCGAATTCCTTTGCAAGCTGCAGCTCACATTTTATTGTATCCCTTTCGGGACCACATGTGTATGCCATGCAAAATTGGATCCTGTGACATGTGACCTATAAGTGACTCGTATTTGAACACTTGAATCAAAACGTCTCTGTGTTACTGTGACAATAAGCAAATGTCACATTGCTCACCTGAGAAAACTCTCATTATTTTGACTCCAGCAGATGACAGAGATGGTGTCGGTGCGGGTGACAGTGACGCACCGAGGAGACGGATGACTGACTTGTTTGGAATCTGGGGACGAACTTCGATTTAGTCAAAACTCAAACAGAAATATGTTGAAACAATAAAACTAAAATGACGTATTTTGTTATTGTTGTGCATAAATATTCCCAAGTTGCAGTTATCAAATTATCAAAACACACACACACACACGCACACACTACTTCCCAAGTTGGAATATTAGATATAAAGGTATCTAATGTGTACTCTTCATATTGATAAATGATGCATCGTTCTGCAGGACATATAAGTGAAGTACAAAGTATTTGATAACTTTACTCTTCCATGTTTAATTATCGTGTTCAACTTTCCACGAGGTAAACATGGAGCTCGGATGCCTCCCTGCTTCTCTTTTACATCTTTCTACATTCTCTTTCATAACCATGGCGGATCATTGTTATTCTTTGTGATTAAAGTTTTATTATCAATACAAACACGACTGGGAAGGTGCTCAAACTTTAATGCCACATGTCAGTTATTCAAACTGCACGGACGGATGCATCACACTGAGCAACACACTTGATTTGGAGAACTGGCAGGTAGTTGTGAGTCACACTACAAAGATATCATTGATTTCTCCACGTGTGTGTGTGTGTGTGTGTGTGTGTGTGTGTGTGTGTGTGTGTGTGTGTGTACACTCATACAGCTCTCTGCATATCACACTCAACAACACTTGTGCACATGTTAAATCAAAAACAATGCCCTAAAACATCAACTAACTTTAAAATGCACTAATATTAATAAGCGATATGAGGGATAAAGGGAGTCTGGGAAAATTCTGACTGCCGTGAATTGTTACAAAAACATCTCTCCCCACACCCAGATAGGCTTATATCGTCCCCAAAACCAGGCGCACAACTAAATAAAGGTAACTCCCTGCAGCATTGAAGGTGACACCACCTGCCTGTGATAGATTTCACCATTGGTGCAAAGAGAGGGACTAAGCTGTCACAAGTGACACTTGAAACTCCCATAAGAATAGCGTTGCAGTCAGTCCAAGGTGGCCATGGTATTTACATATTTTATATGCTCGTCTAACCATTCAATCACCTAACACCCTGGAGATGAACACAACGCAGAAGTAATCCTGGAAGAGACCACTCCCGTAACGGTAGCATTGCTTCACATAGATGAGTGCGACTGTTTAATAGCTTTAATTAGTGTGTTACATGTGTGTGTACCAGAATCACAAAGGGGTTAAGTGGACCAACAATGTTTCCAGCTGTGTTCATAGTTCCATCTGCAGTAAGTGTTGTTTTAAACGTCTGCTACGCCAACACTGTTCTGTCCATCTTAATAAAACACACTCCTACAACGTTAGTGAAGCCAAAGTATTTTGCAATTTGCGAGTCATTGTTCATTTCCCTTCTACAGTGAAGCCTAATCAAAGTCACGCCGGTCAAACTTTTATGAAATACACGTTTTCAGTTAACGTATGGATTCTTAATTAAGTGCTGGTAAATTGTATAACACATTTGTAGTATACTTTCTTTCACATCGAGTAATTGTTAGCCATGTGCTAATTAAAAAGTCTGTGCCACATATTAAACACATAGATCCCAATGCAGAGAGCACATACAGCACTTTGACCCCATATGTGAATGAAAGACGAGACGGGTGAGGGCCAAACAATCGTACTCTCCGTGGGTGGAAAGGCATGTTTGTTGGGATAATAATTCCCATCACATGGCCGATGCACTAGAGTGTGTGGAGGACTCCCCTGGTAATGATATCTTCTCCATCTGGTGAATTATTCCTCTGACAAATCCACTTGGTTTTCACATAATAACATCTGGCCCATGTGTGTGTCTTACAACCCCATATTGTTCTGTGTACTTGTTAATATTGCATTACCTATTTTTGTATTCATGATCTGCACCGGTGGCTCATGTACAGTGTATACCACTGCAGTCGCTCTCTAAAGAGATCTCTGATTGGGCATAAAGAACTGTAAACCAATCTAACAACCGCCACCTTTGTCAAGCTGCAAGCGTTTATTATTGAACACATTGGTTGGTATCACTTTAAACTATTTAACTTACAGTTGTCTGAGGTTAAGCGAAAGACGTTCTGTAACACATTACTGTAGCTATTTGTCTGGTTCCTTATACATTGTGCAATACATTTCATATTGCAGTAAATACAATGGATTACACAATAGGGAAATGATGTATAATCTAATTGAGTTTAGCTATAATTCCTCTGCTCACTGTTAAACAGTTCAACTTTAAGACTCCGCTCAAAGAAGCAGTAAAGGATGTTTGTAATTGAGTCATCTTCTTAATCACACACAACAGCAGTGCTGCGCAACCGCTCCAATTGAGATCACTCCGTCTTGTCTTTGCATTCATTGGCTTCATTAGTTGATGTCAAAAACTGGAGGCTGAGCCCAAATTGCTTATCGACTGGGCTTTTAACTAAATGTTACAACTGTGTATGGCATGGCTGTCCTCCAAATATCTTTAACAAACCATCTGCAGTAATAGGACTTAGCTCATTCAGTAAATCATAAGCAGCATTCCTCAAATTATTATTACGCTGACAATGGAAGTAATGGTATTGCCTTTAAGATTATTATTCCTATCGGCTCATTCTCTTCTCTCTTCTCTTGCCCGGGCCTTAATTGTGGTATCAATTAGAGATGACAATATTCAATTAGGGTTTTATGAGGGCAAGGACGCTGAATAGAAATGAGGCTGCTCATCCAGACTATGTTGAAAAGCTGAGATCGACGTGCCAAATTTCATTATGGCAGCCTTCTTCCCTTTTATCCATGTGTAATGCTACATCCTGTGTTAACAACGAACCTAACACTGTATACAATATGTGGGCGGTAGAGAGGGACACATTGTACATACAAGGAATCTTCTAAGAATACAACATGTGAAGGCCCTGTCGCACAGTGCTGTATGGCAGAAACGTGTGCAGGCGCATATGAAAATGAGCATATACAACGTATATGAACGTATACAGAGCTTATTGATAGCGTATCACGTACTTATACAAAACGTATCCGAGCGTATGGCCATCGGATTCAACGAATACCCAACAGATGCATAATGATTTATGTATTTGATTTATTTATTATCATCAATTTATTTGATGATGGATAAGTTGTGTGGCTTTTGTGTTCCCGACGAGGACTTCCTTGCGATGTCAGAGTCTGGAAACATGTCCGCGACACTGCGACTGAAATCATCGCAGAAGCTGAAGGTGACATTATTTTTAGCGCAAAGCATCGACATCTTTCCCTCAGCTCTGGTCACTTGGTCTGCCTCCGACACAGTTCTTATCACACATGAAGTCATTGACAGTGGATGTTTTGTGCCTCGTGCTTGTGCTTGGACGATTGTTCTTGCTGGCGAACATCGCTTATTCCGCCGTGTGCGATGCTAACATTTGAATGGCACACAAAACGGGAGGGTTGACAGGTATGGTGACCGGGCCTTTAGATGTAATTTAAGTCATATGATCAAATCATTCATTTTGGGAATAGTTTGATTTGTTCATCAATGCAGTGGAACTATATACATATTTAAAAGTTTAAAGTTAAGTTCTAGAAGTACAAGAGAAGTCTCGGCTGTATGTTTTCTAGGAAAGACAAAAGTTTAACATTAAAACATTCACATTTGGTCTCTTTAGCCGTCTAAATTGAGGGCTTTATTTCTAGAAAAGAAGCCAAAGATGAAGGACTTACATACGTAAACATGAGCTGCAGTGAGAGAGGTGTGGACTGAAATGAAGAATGTAAGCCAGTGGAAATGGATTCAACAGTATTTTACTGAGAAAATAAAGATAGTTTGTGTCAAAGCTGCCATTTGACCCCAACTGTCTCTTTGTGTGGGTGTAATTGGCAAGATGAGGAAACTATCAGAGTCATTTTCAAATTACATGCAGCCTTTGGCTTATTGCAAGACTGTATATTGTGCTATTCTTTTCCAAAGATTATGCAAAAGTGTGTTTTACATGATGTAAGTCGGCACTTAAGACTGTGCAACAGTCACAAACTGTGTCAGACATTCATCTCAACAGAGAACACTCCCTTTCTTGAGATCAAACAGACGGTGTGATTGACAGGTAAGGACACATGTTTGATACATTCAGTAAAAGCACTGAAGAAACATAATTCAGACACATTCAAGTCCTTACTTGTGTGCAGGATCTTTATTTAGAGTGTTTTGGATTATGTCGGGTCCAATAAAAGGTTTGCAAAGACCCAGAATGTAAAACCTGGTCGGGTCAGGTTATGTTTTTAGTTTTTCAGCATGTCCAATTCAATCTGAGTCCCACCAGCTGAGCTGCAGTAACGCTGTGCAGGTGGCGAACAGAGATCAGACTTATCATTGAATGTCCCAATAACAGCCAGATTAAGTTCCAAGGTTTTTGCCTTTTCAGCAAATTGTATTTGTAAAGACCTTTTGGCGTACGAGTGTCGACAATTACTTAAGTACACTTCCTCTTCTTGACAATACATTGGTAAAATATGTGGTTATTCTAGGACAGAAGCCGATTCGGCTCCGGCGACAGCTGATGCTGCACACCTTGCTGGGCACCGTGGGACTGCAGAGCATCTGGACATGTCTGTGTATTTGTTTGCCTTTGAAAAGTACAGCATGGCAGTCTCTCTCTTTTATATTTGGGTTGACACCCCTCCTGCACATTGAACAGAAAATGACATCTGACACAAGCATACATTAACTAATCACAGAGAGCAACACACAATAAGTGATGGTGTTCAAACAAACATTCTACATGTATGGGGTATTACTCCATATTACTACAATATTAAAACAATTGGGATTTTATGATGTTTCCATCTCACATGATATGAGTTTGCTCTTTCCAGTTTCCAATAATCCCAATGAAGCGTTAAACCCCTTCGCTGAATCTGAGATTAGTGCGATGTGTAGTTTCATCACACATTTTAACCACTTTTAAGACACCCACGTTTAAACATGTTTAAGAGGCAGTCATAGCACATTAAGCTCCCTGATAACAATCCCATCCACTCAATTGCAACCTAATATAGAATTACAATTGATTATGTCTTCCTCAGAAGAATATCTGGCTTTAATCTGCCGCTGCTATCATCAAACCTATTAAAAGGTTTGTTCTATTAAAACACTAATCCTGTTAGTGGATGATCAAACACAGTCATATTGCCTTTGCTTAATGTTCTTAGAAGAAGAAACTAGATTAATGCCATACGCAGACACAAGAAAAAAATGGCTGACTGGAAACCCGGAGATGAGAACAAAAGTTCTCTTTCATATTTTACGAAATCTTCTTTGAAATTGATTTTTCTTGAAATAAATAACATAGCCTCTCTAAAATGTCACAGTGCCTGTTTGATTCACTTCATGAAATGCCATGCTTGAAGGTAATTTTCAATTCACATACTGAACACAACTCTTAGTAATTACATGAAATATTACAAGTTTGGGAGAATTCAAAAGGGCCGGTTTAGGATTTATTGAGTGGCTGATGGGCCGTTGGGTTTCAAATAACTGTCACGTTAGAAAAAGAAAAGCAGCACACGTTTGCATTTCAGAAGATAACACAAATGTTTGCTTTTTGTACTTAACAATTGGACTTAATTCCATATAAAAAACATTATCAATCAATTGTCTGTCCATCTGCCACTAATTTATCAACTGAACATCATTGGACCTTTAAAGTCAAATGTTTGTGAAGGTTAATTGGAAGACTTCACACTTTAGAATAGCATGTACACAGAAGCTGCAAGACAACAATAGAGTTCTAACTAATTCAATTAGAAACGTGTCCACTTATTCATATTCATATATAAAAAATATTACAACAGCCAAGTTTCCATCCAAATATAACTCACTTACTAATGCAAATTAAAAAATGCACATAAAAGCGTTGGTTGGAAACGCAGCCAACAACATAATGAGTGTTGGGACTTTCAACACTCTTCTTAATACGAGGCGTTCAGATACATTTGGGAAGCATCATGCAGAACTGCATTTACGCTTGTTTTATTTGACTTGTATTGGATTGTTGTTGTACGGCTTATACTAATGCACAGCATTATTTCAACGAGCCATGTATGATCCATCCATAGACTGACAGGACCATATTCATTTAAACAATTCCCGTCTCTCCTTATTTCCAAACTGCTAAAGTGAACGGACGAGATGTAGTTTGTGTGTACAGTACATCACTGTAGGGTATACATTCCACAACACCCACTAAATTAAATTGTCACTCCAACATAAGCCATTCAAATTATTGTTTTTCATTTATGAAGACAAACTATTTTCTTATCCTCAGCGGTGATAGGTGGCTATGTATGTCATCAGCTAAAAGATTGTCTGTGGATGAAAAGCAGGAGACGAGCGAGGCCTCAGGCTTGTGTTTCTGAACACTGGAAATAATTGAATTGTGTAAAGGAGAATGTAATTGTTTCTTTCTGGAAAGAATGAAAAGGAACAGCAACGGTAGAGCACTGCTGCGTGCATTATAGTGTGGGGACAAAAACAACATATTTAAATTGAACAGTGGAAGCAAACGTATCCTAACAAAGATGGAGGACTTAGGTTGCTTTACAAAGACGTTCCTAAACTAAATGCCTGCAACGGTCATGGTAAGGCCTTCCCGTTCTACATTCAATAATCTGATGAATACTGCACACATCTCAAGTCAGCATTCCCAAAAATATATTTCCAGAAATCTATTCAGAGTATATTTCATATTGTCTCACCCTGCAGGGGAAAGAAGGAACTACAAGACATTATATGGACTTTTTCCCCCCAAACATTTAGAGGTGAACTAACCAAAACAAGTGAGCTCAAACTGAAAGCCAATTCAATATAGCAGTTTAATTGAAGATGTGAAACATATTTATCTGATATTAGATTAGAAAGTACTGCCCTCAGGTGGAAGGATCAATTACTACAAAAGATTGAATTGTTGTCTCATAGTCTCTGTGCTCTGTGCATAATTAGATAGATGCAGTGTGAGGAACAGTGCACACACACACACACACACACACACACAGACACACACACACACACACACACACAGACTTGGAGACAGGCAGACGTACAACACAGAGGCACAGCACTTCCACCTACATTAAAATGCAGTTGAAGCAAAAAGTAAAGACTATTGCAAAGAACTGAATAGAAAGTAATACAATACAACAGAATAAACCTTCATTAGCTAAAGTGTTACATAGCATCCAGTGCTGTACTCTGGGAAACCACAACTAAACCTCCAAATCAAGATTAAACAAAAGCTTCCATCATCTGACCTCCTTATTTCACATCAGTGCTGCCCATTAATGTCTAACAGATGCACACAATGCTATGTTTCCAAGAAGACAAGTACACAATGATATATTGTGGTTTCTTTCAGACATTGCCTTAAACATGGAGATGCCGGTATTTGAAAAGATGCTCTGCCTCCATTTTCACAATAGAATACCGAACATGTTCATGTAAGTGACACAAACACTGTAAACACTAAACAACTGCAACACTCTCCAAAGTATCTTCTCTTCTGTACGAGCTGTTATAACTATAAAAAGACCTTCAGATTCATTGTCAACAATGTTTAATGGCAGGGGTCAATGCACTTCCTGACCTTTTGTTTTAGCAAACAATATGTTTACACTCTGTTGATATTAATTATTGAAACCTCAGCAGCCTTGACTCAAACTCAAACTGACTAATGCCTCTTTCAGTCTGCAGAGTACAACTGTCTTATTAAATCATTTCATTTCATACAGACAATGCCTAATTAAAGGTGGTCAAAACAGCGGTGGCTGGGAAACAATATACCACCTTTGCAATGTGCTAATGAGTGGAAGTGAAGTCTTTTAAAGGGTTGCCATAGTGATGGTGGTGCAGTGTTGGGAGTCATGGCCACACAAGCCTGAATCTAAACCCCACACCTCTGAGAGGTGGTGTCACGACCTGTCCACAGTCCAGCATGGAAGTAACATTATGGTCAAAGAGTACCAGGCCACCTCAGTCATTAGCAGGATCACATCCCTACCAGCAGCAGAGAAGCTATGTACTGTACAGTGACTGTGATCTAAGTGGCCTAGGGAGTGGAGCCTGCACCCATTTCAAATGTTATCAGGCGATTGACTGCACCCACCAGTAGGCAATGAGGAGCATTTCCAACGTTATCAAAGGATCACAGTTTCCTTAGGTTTCCCTTTCCCTCACATGTAAGAAGACTTTTGCATAAAGTTGCACCTTTCTAAACATGTGAACAAAACAATGTTTTAAAAAAAGAGGGCCTGGAGCAGAACAGCTCACCTGTTACAGGATGTTCAGAGAGACCCTGACACACCCAGTGTGAAACTACACACTACAACTGTCAACACTGCAGCACCCTGGTGAAGTGTGTCTTCCTTATGCTAGAATCAGGTGTTGGTTTGGGCATTCAGCAGGCAATGCTCGTGACACTGGTGTGCACCTTCAGCCTGCTAAACCATCTCTGTAAGGGCCTCATGCACAGGAGTCCCACTGGGGTCGCAGCTCCTGTGCAAAAACAACCAGATGGTGCATGGATATCAGCACAGTCACCGTGTACTACTGATGGAGTCTGAAGAGGGCCTGAACATAGTACCCTGGGTTCTGACAGGCTGGCGCATGGCAAGGTAGAATTTAGCTTCACCCCCTGGTCGGGATGCGAGGCACTCATCTTACAGTTAAACACGAAGGGAAGTTACGTGAAACCACAGTGTGATAACTTGGCTAACTTCCTTAGCAAGCCATGCCGAGGAGAACATTATCGTACACTGGTCTCTACGATTTCAGATTTGTCCACAAGTACAGGTCGCCAGGAGTGATTAGCTGAACAGTTGCGGTCGCATTTGTAAGCTAATCACCGTTAGAGGAATGCTTCAGAGGGACAAACGGGTATGTCTTAATGTGCCAAAACTCTTTTGTCCATGTTTGTAAGCATGACAAACATAAATAATTATATTTGCAGTAGGCCTTTGGATATGCTCCACACACTACCCTAAGGCTCGTCTGCACATTCACATTCTCATTACTGATGCAGTATGATTGTTAGAATAACTAGACATTCCTCTACCCTTCACAGCATATTTGGACATCAACACTATGAGGTTGCATCCCCACAGTTTTAGTAGCTGGTGGAGCAGACACCATTAGCAGACAGGAAGGTAGAGAGAAAACTTTACTCTCTTGGAGCCTCCAGTCTTTCTTAATATGCAGACTCATGTGTAAACAAAACATCTAATGATCTGGGGCAAATCAGTGCACACAACACAACAGTCTGTGCTGATGCCTCTCCTGTAATGAATGTATGTACAAAGAAAAATAGATTAAGCATGTGCTTTATGAATTAATGGTATCACAATAGCAGGCTTTATGTTGCTGAAATGAAAACTGTCATGTTTATACTTTTTATTTTCATCCATCTGAATGGTGCCACTTCATGCTATGCTTTGCAGAGATGGATGCCAAGGGATCAGGTAGTTACCTGGAGATGTCTGTGAGGTTTGCCAAACTAAGGGATTTCTAAAAATCTGGAGAGCAGGTGACAGTGTAGCAGTAGGCTTTTGGGAAACTAGCAATATTGCATATTCTGAGTGAGAGCCACCCAGCTGACACTCTTAGAGGACTACAGTGTACAGCTCTTTATTAGAATTAGTTTGGGGGCCTGCTGAGAATAGTTGAAAGAGAAATGAAATGGTGCCAAAGCCTGAGTCATTTTCAGTTGAAAGTGCAAAAACATTTAGATGGGTCAGAATTGATTAGAATAGGAAGCATGAATTGCAGACAGTGTTGAGCCTAATAATTGCTCAGTAAGGGACCATTTTACTCATTCTGGTGTGACGGAATAACAATATAACATAATTATAAAGCAGTATGCAACAACTGCCTCATGGTTGATTGATTATTCCTGTCCTTCAAAATGGAGCAACCATCAGTCCATTTCTAAAAGGAGCAAAAGTACCAGGTCTTCTCTTTGCCAAAGACTTGTAACCCATTTTCCCAGATACATAACAGCAATGTTAAATTCAAGATATCCTATTAGGACAATGTCTCTCTAAGCAGCCTCCATGCAGAAAACCAATATGTTTAGGCAATGAATATTTCATTCCAATCCAAAGTCCAGACAATAGGATTCTCCAGATGCACGAACAGCAACACAAATTCTACCTTGATTTTGGTCCGTCACCACTGAGACCTAGAAAGTACTCAATTTCATGGTTGATGGGGCATTGTACTTGTTTAAATCCAATGTTAGTGAGTGTGAAAGCAGGAAAAATTGCTCTTTTTTTGTCAAGACTGGAAATGTTAATGAGGCTTAAAGTGTATCCATTGAAAAGGTTAATGGCCATGTGAACTCTTCAGGGGTGACATTTTGGTAATATGGATGTCTGAATCACTATTAAAAAGATTAAATGACCTGTATATCATTAAGATCTGAGACACAATTGGAGTGTTCAGCACATTATGATGTTATATTGTTCAATGTATCTGTATTTTTACAGCCACTAAGAAGACAGTACATGTGGAGATGGCCGAACTGTTTGTATATGTTCATTGCAAAGTATTGAAAATCAAAACTAGCCGAAGCTGATTTCCTGAAAATGTTGGCTTTGAACCCAAAGACGTTCAATTTAGACATTTGAAAAGCTGCCGTTGTGACGAAAAGAGAGCTGAGCCAGAAGGCAAAGCTCTCGATCTACTGGTCCATCTTGGTTCCTACCCTCACCTATGTTCATGAAGGGTCATGACCGAAAGAACGAGATCGCAGGTACAAGCGGCCAAAATGTGTTTTCTCAGACGGGTGGCGTCTCCCTTAGAGATAGGGTGAGAAGCTCAGCCATCCGTGAGAGACTCGGAGTAGAGCCGCTGCTCCTTTACGTTGAAAGGAGCCAGTTGAGGTGGTTCATCTAGTAAGGATGCCACCTGGGCGCCTCCCTAGGGAGGTGTTCCAGGCACGTCCAGCTGGGAGGAGACCCCAGGGAAGACCCTCGGTGGAGAGATTATATCTCCTCACTGGCCTGGGAACGCCTCGGGATCCCCCAGTCGGAGCTGGAGGATGTGGCCTGGAGAAGGGAAGTTTGGGGTTCCTTACTGGAGCTGCTGCCCCCGCAACCCGACCCCGGATAAGAGATAGACGATGGATGAATGGACGGATGGATGGATGGATGGAAAGCTGCATCATTTTGGAATTAATACAATTGTTTTACAATGTTGATCAATTAATGACTTAATGAACCAACTGTTTAAACAAACTTCATTTCACTTTTATGTGAAGTGACGTCAGATTAACTTCATTGAAGAACATTAATGAGTGCAAATAAAATGCAGTTAAAAGAGACAGTTGTTACTTGTTGGTGGTCATGTGGCACCAAACAGCAGATTGTGTGGTGTTCAGGCAGGTTGTGTTTGGTCGGATGTGCATTGATTAGCATCAAACATTTTTGGTATAAATCCCTCGTACTCTTAGCACATTATAAAGCAGACATTTTGTTTTTTTTGTGTTTCAATCCTCCCCTTTATGCATATTTTCAATGTGAGCATAGAAAGACTCTTTCTCTGCTTGCAAGAGGTAGAAAAATTGGTGTACTGATGAATTCAACAAGGAACTAAATGCAATGGAAACAGATTTTGTGAATTAGTCATGAAGCATTTGACTATACTCACATACCACTAGTGGATGGAAACACATTTTCTTTTGTTGAGTTTTGCTGAATGTTTTAATGTTTCTGTAGATGGTTGGCGATAAACTTGGGCTTGTTGGTAAATCAATGCTGTTTGTGTTACTTATTGCTGTACCCTCAAGTGGCTGAGGCTGCTGTGTGAGAAGCACCATGTCACTAGTGGATGTCACTCGTTGGAGAAAGTCACTGTTCATTAATTGGGCTCCAATTGCTTTGCATCCTCACAAACACATCCATTATGATTATGGCAACACTATTTGTCCATCTGTTCAATTAATTCAATCACACGTTCACCAACACAGATTATTTCCTGTTTCCCATTGCAGGTATAATAAGCTCATTCATTACATAAAACATCATCACTATCAACAAGGTCAACCGTGCCCTTTCTCTTAGTTTCAGAGTACTCTCCATTGCTTAGTAAATGTTGTGCCCAGTAGCTTAGTGAAGAAGTTAAAAGAGAAAATCGTTATCTTTTAGCGTCATTCTGGAGGTGGGATAAAACGCTTTAGTGTTTAGAACTACAAGAATAAAATATGTCATAAAGCATTTACAACTGATAAAGCTATGGTATTACAGAACTGAGATGAGCAAAACCATAACGTATAAGTCCATCTTTTAAATCTAACACAAGCGCTGTCCAGTGCCAATATGTCAACATGAGTTAAACTGCCCCGCAGAATAATGTTAGAAGCTTAAAAACACTTTCACAGTTCAGTATATTTATCTTATTGTGGGGCTTTAAGGGGCAGCTGTGAGAGATATCAGCAGCAGATGAGGTCGAACACCAGCACCAATAGACAGAGGTTTCCAATTACCCAACAGTGGAGGCAGATTGAATGCAGAAACAGGTGGCGCTTTTAATTGCAACCCCAGAAGCATAGCATGAGAGGGAGCAGAGCTGTGGGAGGTCCTCTGGGAGATGAGGAATACGCCAATGTCTTTGTAATTGGTTTCAGTAAAATATCATTCTGTCGTCAAGAATTAGTAATAAAATAAGATATATATATATATATATTCTGGTCAAATGACATCAGCACATGCTGCACCTGCGCAAAATAGTCTGTAACCTGCACCGATGCCACATAGAGTCATTAGATGCTGGCAGAACTGACTTCATCCTGTGTCTTTGTTGTAATACTTTTGTTAGCTCAATAGCTAGCTGGTTAACATTAATTGCGTGCAAGATGATGTCTAACTTTGTGTTAAGAATGATGCAACTCCCGTACAGCACAGACAGAACAGATCTCTGTTTCTACTGAAGCTAACAACTGCACTTTGCTGTGGAGCATGAGGGGAAACAGCATCTGTTCCTAGCCTAACTCCATCTCCTTTACTGAGGGGATGAGATCAAGTCCAGCTCTATACACTACCAAAGTTAAAAGCTCCAACTACAGATGATGCTAACATTTTAGCAAGTCTAAATAGTGAAGGGAGGTCATGTTTTGGAATCATGTATCTAAGGTTTTTCATCTTCAAGGCGAGACAGTACTTGTGGGACTCCTACAGCCCTTTTCAATATCAAGGAGGTATTATTTGTGGGGATATGCTGATTTCCAAGGTTAGAGCTGGATGCATATTCATATGCTGAGTTTACAAAACAAAGTGGCAAAACAGCAGTTTATATAACCTTTACAGTTTCTCATAAACAGTGGGTAAGAATGTGTATTATTGCATTGTGTTTGCATGCTAATGCACAGACATGTGTGCTTGCATGTTAGTATATCTGTGCATTGGGCACACACAGACTTCTGAGTGTGTGTGTGTCCATATTCTTCTGATGTGAGACTGCTAGCAGCGATTGCCCTGTTTTCCCATTTCCCCTCTGGCTAATCACTAGAGTCCCCGTAAATCCTCGGTATCACCACAGGATCAAGAGAAGGCATCCAAGCCCCAGGGAGCCTATTTCCTCTGAGAGCAGAACACAAACTGGAAAGCTCCTTGATATATTTGCTGGCACAGGGATGGTCAATACTTCAGCATGGAAAGATGCTCCATGACTTCACCCTGCTTGCTGGTAGGTCTCCATTCTGCATGCAATTCACCAAACACAAAAACTCAATCAGATATAAAATTGATATCAGAAGCTACAGAGAAAAGTAGTTATGACACAAGAAGAAACATGTTGTATATTATCTATGTCAGTGGGAATAAGGAGGAAGGTTAGTGATAGGGATCACATTGTAATGTTTCACTCCAGACCTGTCTTCTCCAGCTGCAGTGGCCGTATTCCAGCTGGTGTGGCTACACAGAATAATTAGTTTGGTTGGAACAGCACCTCAGGGGGCTGGATTAGCTCTTGGAGGGCAGTTTCTCCGACAGCCAAGTGTTCTGATGAGAGCTGAGATATACTGTCATGCACCCAGCACTGAGAAGCTTTTGATGGTTTTAAAAGCCTTGAGCAAGTGACAATTACAGCCTGAATGGCAAACAGTGTCAAAGGGAATGAGATGCTCTGGACTCCAAGGCTGAAGGTCACCAGGGAGGCGACCTGTTGTAAAGCTGTGCATTTCAATGTCCAACGATGGACAATATCCAGAGAGGGTGAGAAGACTACAGGCAGAATACAGTTGGAACATTGTTCCTGTTTTTTGTTTTTTTTCATGAGAAACATATCATTAGCAAATGGCCGTCGAAATGATGCACAAAAAATGTATTTATCCATATAGACATTTGTGATGACAGATTCCAGTCATGAAGGTCATTTCAAAATAAGAGATGGACAATTATGGAGACATCCCTGTGGTTTAGATCCATAATAATCATTTTAATTGTGCACTCTCTCTTCCGTTTTGACAGAAACAGCGATTAATGCAAATGTCAACGATATTTAACTGTATTGAAAGATTATTAATCACAGTATGATATGTACATTGTGGCATCGCTGGGTGTCATGGCACTTACTTTAGGAACCAAACTCAAACTAAACATTAACCATAGTTTATGTTCCATAAGCGCTGCCTTTCCCAGATCTTAACTACAGTTTAGTTGCCATGCACACATATTGTTGAAAGCGGTCATTTTAAAAACCCTAGAACGTGATCTGGGATTTTCTAAGAATAATCTAATATCAACGCAGGAAGTTAAGTGACCTGGAACGAGAGGGAACGGTGAGTTTCAAAACAAAACGGGAAGTGCAAGACGACACTAGACAAGAGTGACGGTAACTTAACATAACGACCTGAGAGACTAAACTATAACATAAATACATGACATAACATTAAATAATCTGACAAGTAATTACTGAACATTTTCTAAAATAATCAGGACGTTTCCAAATTGGAAAATATTCCATTTCCAAACCCATAAAACAAAAAACGAAATACCATCATTCATATTGAGAACACACGGTGATCAACACGTCAGCTGGAAGCCAGTTGCTACATAAGCTGGAAAACAAAATAGAACTAATATTACAGTTTGTCTCTTAAACCTTTACTGTTTCTGAAGATGTCACAAGGGTTTCTCAATAAAGTCTTTTTTAAATCATTTATTTCCACTTCTGAGATAGCAAAGCTCATGTTTTACTCTAGTGTACCATTCTTACAACAAACACTCATCAGAAGAAAACCAATACAAGACGGGAGCGCTCCTTTTATGGTACCAGAGATCAAACAGATATCCCTTGAAGAGGGAGTTGTGCGTGGAGTTCTTCATCTTTCCTGGAACAGCACATGTATGTTTACTTGCGTGCTGGATGTGTCAGGCGTGCCTGTTCTACCGAAGAAGCATGTTCACCATACCAGAACTTAAAGTGTGACCTTCACTCAGCGAGAACACCTCCCACCTACTAAAGTGTTTCACAGCATCACAGTCATGTGGGAAGGTTTTAATCTTCAGTATCAACACAGTCGCACATTCGATACTCTGAGGCTTTAATTTGCCAAAGGGACTGCGTCCCACGAGGAGAGAGCAACGTTTAAATTAAATCTTTTGTCATTTTAATTTAGCGAAACAGTTTGATGTGATATCAAAACGCAGCTATCAGCACATCTGTTCAAAGCTCTGACTGAAAGTGAGCACATTCACTAAAATCCAAAGTCCATTTCAAGAGATGATGAACCAACACACGGACCCTAAATGCATCATTGCACATGTTCCTTTGACGGATATTCTTCTTTTAATAATATCGGACACCTCTGACATCAGTCTTTCATGTCTCCCTGCATGGAAATTATTACAGAAATTATAGTTTTTTCAGAGACATGATTTTGGTGACCAAAAAACAAAAGGAGGTGAAAAGAAAGAGTCTTGGATCAAACAAACCTCGGGCAGTAAATACGCTTTCCAAGTCTCGACTCCTGACTGGATGAAAAGCAGAGAGAAGTCTGAAGTATGAATATTTTGAGGTGTAGCTTAAGAATAATTGAGTTTCCACCAGATTTGCTCATCTTGACATTCTGAAGGAAAATCTCAACTGGAGGCCCAGAAGTAATTCTATTACTCTCAATGTGACGGGCGATGCTGATTTTGTGTTTGTGTTTAAACAGCTGTGGTTTGCAGGGGCTCTAACTAATACGATTTGTTCCCGAGTCTGCCCGAAGACTTCAGTATGTTGAGGTCAAACCAAAGACATGGAGGCTTTTTAAAGAAGGGTAAAAAAAAACACATCATGTTTCAACCTTGGTCGGCCATTCAGAGTCTGACAGTCAAAAGCACTTTTTTCAAAAATATGTCCCAAAAAATGTTTTATCCACCATTTACAATTGCAAAAAGATTGACAAAAGCTGCACACTTTCTATAGTGGGTATTTCCTTGAACTGTCAGTTTGATTTTAACAAGGTGACGGTAAACTGAAGATTTGCAGATTACAGAACGATAATCATAAAGAGTGTTTGTCTCATTTCTTCTCTTTGTCTCTTCACACATGAATGAGGCATCCCCAATGCAATCTACGTCTGTCGTTGTTTGTCGTCTGAGGACAAACAGATCGTCCAGGTCAGACGACACGATCGGGACATCTATAGTAATTATAGTGAAACACTGGAATCAGATGTGATAATCGTATCTCACCCGCTGACTATGTCTCAATGCAACTACATGCAACTCATTCAAACTACTGTGTGAGTGTTACATCACTGTCATCACACACATTAACAGGTCCTGTGCACGTGGACCAGGACTGTGTCTTTTATAGCACAGAGACAATCATACACTCGTCATTTGTGAGAAAAACAACTAAATGTTATTTAAAAGAAAGGTATCCCAGCCCGACGGGCTCTGTGCTGCTTTCAGCCTCACACACATTTGGTTTTGGCACCGACATGTATTCGACTCATACAGCTCCAGTTTATTACCACGAGGCATATTTTACAATACAAATACCAAAACTAACACTGATGATACAGACACGATAACGCCACATTTGTTACATTTTACGTTCTTTAAGCTCGTTTGTTTTGTCCTCCCTGTACCCCATCCTATGCATTAATCATGTTATAACACGGCCTATCATCTGAATAAACCTCGCCATAAGCAATGCGCAGTGGTTACTCAGATGACATGTAGATACATACGATGCTTACTGAATTATGACCCCGGAAAGATGCATTACAAGACATCTACTGTATTTCTTAAAAAAGTCAGCAGGTCTGGGACAAAACAACTGAAGTTGAATAATGGCTTCTCAACTTCAAGCAGCAGAATATACATCTCGGCTTCATGGATTATTCATGTACTTCATACCTGCCAAATTCTTATCAACATGACATATATCTAACAGAAGAACCCCCCCTCCAGGCAAACAGGAAACGATCAACACACACACCAGTGAATCTTCAAAGATCAATAGTGTTGCTGAATGCTGGACTGTACACACTGTTTCAATCAATGCATCAGAACAATGAAAGCAACATAACAAGGCATGATTAGAATATTAAGCCATCTCAATCTGTGCAATTTCTAAATTAGTGCTCCACAGACCAGAAGTACACTTTGCATCCTGAAAATGACAAAAAACGAAGCAGCACTTTCTCCAACAACCTCCCACACTCTTGGTCTAGGGACCGGTGTAGAGAAGGAGTGCTGATCTTATCCAAAAAAAGTGTGCAAGTAAGCAAAGCCTTGTGAGAATGTCATACATTAAGTCATGTTGTGTGGATTTTTCTTGCTCAGTCACTGCATTCCTCATTGTTATCACCCAAAGCCCCTTGCATAAACCCTACCCTGCAGCTAGCAGCGTACTATACAATATGCAGCTAGCAAGCACCACAAAATAACACGAGGAAAAGAGTAAAAAAAAAAAGCAATATTGTTTGAAAATGTCTCCCATAGGTGGGTATTATAATTTATATTGCTCATTCTTAATTAAAGGCCATCAAAAGTTATGTGTTAACACACTATAGATGCTCACTCTATCATTTCTATTGGCAGCCTGGTCTTTCTCCCGCATTTGTTTCTGATTTATCACAAATATGTTTTAATAAAAGTCTGCAGAAGTCCGCATGAGGAGAAAATACATTTCCCTTGAACAGAATTGGGACGTTTAATTGTAATGGAACATCATTTTGCAGGAGGCAGGATTAATTGTAACTTCCCAGTACTTTAAAAAGATAAACTTGGAATTTATTAATTTGGTTTGGGAAAAAAGTAAAAAATATATATATATCAAAAGATGATGTCTTTTAATGACAATTGTATGTATTGATCATGATGCAAGGTAGAGTTGGGAACACACTTCATCTTACATTGCACCTGAACATGTGTGTAGCTTTAACGGCTTCCATTGTCTAGTTAGGTTTAAAAAGTATTTGGAAACCACCTATGTGTCTTTGTGCCATCTTTATATTAACTCAAACTAAATGTGATTCTTTCCACTGTACAAATGTTTTTTAAAAACCTGACCTGTTTGCATTAACATCAATATCTGAATGCAAACACATGCAACCATCACAGGAGATATCCCACCTTTATGAAGATTATAATGTCCAGTGTTTCTGTCCGAGAGGTTATGATTCAACTTTTTTTGAGTCTGCAATATATGGTGTTGTTTTATTGCATTGCATTACAGAATATTGCAGTCCTTCTGTTATTATGTCCGGCCCCTGCAGATTAAAAGGGCTGTTTTTGTTGATGCTAGAGATCCACTGCCTGTATCTAATTAAAGGTGAGTATTGGTCGTACACACGGCTGTATCGCTCTAATCCTTGTGGACACTCTCATTACCTAACAGCAGGTGTGTTGGCCTTGTATTTCCTGGTATTGTCCTGTAACCAGATGGTCACAGGGTTAATCTTTGAAACAGCCAACTTGCAATGTCATGCTGTCCTTCGGTAAATAACACATCCTCACCTGCGCTGCTGCGTAAGTTGACTTGGGTAAGAGTGTCAGATGAAGGTGTTAGTTCAACTATAAAGCAGGAAGCGTAACGCGGGATAGAGGGCTCGGCCTTTGTTGGAGCAGAGCAACATCCGCCACACGGATCTGTCCGTGTCCCTGGTGTCAATGTGCCCATGTTTTATTATGCACCATTACGTGTGACAGCCCATTTATTAGCACTGAGCAAAACAATTTGAATCAATGCGGCTGTGTCTCATAGAACTACATAATGGCTGCCGTTAGTGCCATGGCAGCCGAAAGTTATTCCCTTGCTTATTCTGTTATTACGGGATCGCTTGCATGTCAGTGACTGTCTACGCTGCATTCTAGCTGCATTGTACAGCTTAATATGCTCCTACAGGGTTTAATTAAATGCATTTATCATATCGCTGAAAGAAAATTAAACATGATTATTCAAATGCGTCATGAAATATTGGCACTAACTAATAATGTGCGTCATTCTTCGGCCAAGACCACTGAATCATTTCCAATGTGCTCGCACACAAAAAGCTTAGAAACAGCTACATTTGAAAAAAAACCGATTCTGATTGTTCTGCTATTCTTAATAGTTTAACATTTCCTCAGTAACATAGTGTTAACCCGCAGACAAGTCGCGTCTCTGCCCCGACATTACAAAGACAATAGTGAACACTTATGGACAATATGTGCATATTGGAAACCATTTTAAATATAACTAACGGTGCATACAGCACTATAACTGCACTTTACACCATCAAGACACTAAATGCATTTAGCAAAGCAGAGAAAGCAAATAATGTCCACTGAAGCAGGACATCCCTCTGACATAACAACACAAATAGCTCATTGATGGTGTCACGTTTATGTTATTACTTCAGTCATGCTGTGCGAGTGCTATGATATCCCTTCCCTGCTCTGTTTTTTCATTCAGTTCACATTCAATGTATCCTCAGCACGTGTCCCTCACCGCTTCCTCAGACAGGTATGGAACGACCTTTGACACAGAGAAATCCAATGGAAGGTTTTATGTTTTAAACTTGAAACAGCTGCGTTCACTCAGTTGTCGTCCGTGCTTGATCTAAAAGAGACAAGAGGCGCTCGGCTGCAGTGCGTGCTGCCATTCATATCTCCCGCCATGATCACTTACTGCGGAGTTCATTGACAGGGAAGTCTGCAGGTACACTTTGTTAAATACTCCACTCTGGTTGCTCAATTACATCATTCCACGGGCTGTTTTTCTCTGAATAGCAGGGTTAGGTAGTAGGAAGTAGGGGAGGGGGTTACAGCAACTTGTACATCTGAAGTCTTCCGGCGCATGACGTTGGTGCTCGTTGGCCGCTGGCTGTCAGTCTTTAGGTGTGCCTTCAAGTGTCAAGAGAGACGCAGGTGACCGGAGACACTTCTGTGACGTGGGTTTGGCGTGTGTGGGCCTTTAATCCACAACATGAACACCCTCCATTGACTTTGTTGCCCGTAAAGATCTTCATCAGCAGAGTGTAATTATTTGACATGTCTGACTTCATTATATTCAATGACACTATAAATGCATATATATAACACTGGTCAAGTGGCAAGGTAGGACTCTTTACTTCCTGCACTCAGACCACTCAGCTAATCACACACATCATCACTGTATCACCAAGCAGTCCATGGCATTTAACGAAGCCTGGAGCATCGATGCCGTATGTTTTTCAATTCTGATCTTGTTTTATATATATATATATATATATATATATATATATATATATATATATATATATATATATAATGTGGGTGCTATATGCACCAAGGTTCTAGCCATGGATACATGATCAACATTGATCAACAAGCTACTTCAAAGCACAACAGGGGATCTGCTATTCCTTTTATCATCACTAAAACCAATCTGACATCAAAACATGATATATCCTACAATTCCAATATGATATTTCCATCATATGCAGTGCAGCATGTTCTGCAGTGTTGGCTCTGTCCAATCCATGTGTGTGGCTTGGTTGCTGTGTAGGATACGGCGGCTTTGTGTTGGGGTTTAGTAGGGATTGAGTTGTAATGGGTGGGCAGAGTTGGGGAGCGCTCAGCTATCCCGGAGGATTCATCTGATGAGCTGAGATTGGATTCATGTGCTCTGTCGATCGATTTGTTTTTGCCACACGGACACCTCACTCCAGTTTTGATCTTGACTTCTTTTCATTTTTAACTAGTTCTGAAAAACACAATTCTATTGAACACAGTTTTATCCCATCTGCACCGGCTTTAGACACTTGTTCTTCTTTTGATCAAAGTTGTAAGGTAGAATTGTTCTCGTGTCCAGCTAAGAAGAAGATAAAGCAGTATTACAGCTTCGATGAAATCATTTCTACAGAGAAACTCATCTTCGGTTTTCTTTTATGATTGTACTAAGGAATTAAGACTGCCATTAATCTTCCCTCTCCTTGCTTGGAATGGAAGCCGTGTTAGAAAAAAAAACATCTTGACGAGAACTGGCAGAGAAGCATGGAAGTGTTCCAAACGAGGACCTTTCGTGTGCTATTTGTTAAAAACTGATTTTAAATGTGAGATAGAGAGGAACATGTCTTCTACACACTGTTTCTGGGTGCATAAAGTCCATTTTATCATAAATATTATAGCCATAATTTATTTCAAAAGACAGCTTGTTACTTTAATATTTCATAGATGAATATATATATATATATATATATATATATATATATATATATATATATATATATACTAGCCTGATAACCAGAGTAAATTGCCATTTTGTTTCACTTCATTCCTTCAGGCTGACATTGTTAACTGATTTCTTGTTGGGATACGTTCTATTATTAAGTGACATATCCATTTTCAGATATTTTCAGACCAGAGAGTCGCCGGTTCAAGTCCCTGCGCGGACCATCTAGAGAGCTAGAGCTGGAGAGCTGGGCACAGTTGAGACCCCTAACCATGGCAGCCCCCTTACTCTGAAACCTCTCCATCACTGCGTGTGTAGGTCCCGTTGATGTGTGTATTTTGTATGTGTAAAAAACAAATAATTTCCCTCGAAGGATTAATAAAGTATGTAAAATCCAATCTTTGTTCAGATTGATATCTGTACTGTTTGTTTATGTTTAAAATAGGGATAGCAGGATGACAGCACCTCACAAGTACTCAGACACTTCATCAATGTTAAACAGCATCATTAATGAGACTGTCACTCATCACACGATGGATTTGTTTCCTTCAGGACACAAACTGAAGCTTTGCACCAAAAAAGGTCTTTTAAGATAAGGACCCTGAGATAAATATACACTTAACGTCTGAGTCAAGTAAAGGTGGATATTTATACATGTTAGAAAAGACTCTTAACTATATACAGTACTGAATTATGGAGTTAAACCGTTTTTATTGTTTGTGATTATGATTCTTTGGGAAATCATTGCGTGATGACACATTGATGAACATCCTTAACATAGCCCCTCCCCTAACACTAAATATAAAGACTCGAGCGCACCGCCTGCTCAGAGCGGCAGCGCTTCTCTCGCTCAAACGCGAGTTACAACATTACTCACCAGTCGGTGGTGTGTGGCCATCTGGCATACCAGGAAACATCCAGCGAGGCCGCTGCATCGCTGGGCTGTCCAAACAGTGTGTACACGCCGTGTGCATGAGAGCGAGCTGGGCTCACTTACTTGATTACATCGTAGACTCCTCCGTAACCTACTACGCCGCTCACGCCGTCGCTTCTGTTGTGGCTGTAAAACGGATCAATTGTTTAGAGCGTCACAACCACCGTCCGAATTTGATCAAATCCATCTGATAATATATGGAACGTCTAGAAGAGCCGCAGGATTTAGTCATTTTATCCCCATTTAAGTTAGCACAGGGCTACACCGCAGGTAGCCTGCTTGGCTAGGAAGTCTCTAGGGCGCACTCGTGTTGACCTTCCAGTAGCACGCAGCAGTGCGCAGGCAGAGGACAGCATTTCAGAGCAGTGAATATTGCTTATTTCTGAGGTTTTTGAAACCTAATTGTATATACATGCACTCAGAACACACGTATTCTTGCTTTACTCCATCCATGATGATCGGATACGAGCTCATGTGTGAGTTGTTCAAGTTCTAACTTTCTGACATGTTGGACAAGTGCTCATCAGTGTCTTGCACATCTATCCTGCATTGTCTCTCCAGGGAAGACTCAAACTGCAGCAGAGCCTTGCAGTGTGCTGGACTGTGCTCAACAAAGACAGATATCCCTCATCTTAGCCAGTGCTGGAGATTTGAGGGGCAGACTAATGACAGGGAGCTTGCTCTCGAAGCATAGCAGTGAACGATTTAGAAAAAGCTGTGTTGACTTCAAGGCCTGCAGGCTTCCTGACTTCTTGTGCAAATGTAAAGAGGGGGACAGTGCACAGAAGGGCCCTGACAGGCACAATGCTTCACAGCATCTAAAGGGGTCCAGGAGGAGCCTCTGCAGTACATTCAAATAATGAAAGTTGCAATCAGAGGCCCGGTCCTGAAAGAAGAATCTCCTTCCAGGTGATATTCTTACTCAAGGGTAAACTATAATTATGGAGGGTTCAATTTAGCACTGAAGAGAAAACAAGTATTGGGCCGGAGGTATGTTAATGCAGTGTCTAGATCAATTGGAACAGCAGAAGGTACCAATTTGTTTTCAGATACACACACCAATTTGCCTCTCATTAGGAGCGCACGTTGAGAACCGCTTTTATACCAACTAAACAACACAGATGAACACACAGGTTATGGGATATGCAAGGAAATTCTCAACGGAGGGCACACAGAAGACGTCCTATTGAGTCTTCACGATCATACGGGAATACTAAGGATCAATTAATGAACTGGCCTGGTCCACTGCTGGCTTCAGTATGCACAGCATGCTTGCTGGAGGAAGGTAATTGACAGCTCTGAGGCCCAGCGGGTGATTTGAGTGATGAGTGTGTTGCATTAGTGAGTTTGCTTGCTTGTCCTCTGATGTATATTACTCAGGTAAGGTCACATACACATTATAATTAATTTAAAAACATGTTTAAAACAGATGCAGAGAGAGTGCTGCTTAACAACATTTTATGTGAAGCAGGAGTCTGCAGTAATTATGATTTCTAGATTGACTAATAGAAGCCTCTGACATATTCATATCAACAACATGGCAAATGCCAAGATTCTACATGATCTTCTATGACGATTAGATGATGAGGAGGTATTGTAATGGACATGAGTCTGACACAGCAGTTTTTGGAAGTGCAGATTACTTCAGTGATGGTATTTAAATAAATAAAGATACAGAAACAACAGTTAACATACACTTTTTACAAATAACATAAAAAAGGTTGGATGAATGGACACATTCGCTATGATACAAACTTATTTAATAACTTGCATGCACCCAGGAATCACTCACTTTACTTCCTGGTTGGTAAAATCGTATTCTCCGCTGCCCAAAGCTGAATCAGTTGCTTGACTTGTTGCACTAAGCAGCATCTTGCACACCAGTGAGGTCATCGCTCTGCAGAAAATGCTAAAATACAGATTCTATAATACTTCATATATATTGAATGTATCCAGTGATACAATAAGAGAAACGCACCAAGAACCATACAGTGTGTGGATGCATCGGTTGAAATGATTAATTAATTAATATCACAGCACCTTCTTCACCAACCCAGTGACAGAGGAGACACATGTAACCACGGTAACTGTCAGCATCCAAGATGGCGACAGCTGTAGAGTCAGAAGTTTAAAAAAGTATGACCAGAGTAAATTCATGACACAAAACTACAGCTTTCACACACTGAGCCTGGCTGTTACGTGTTAGTTTAAGGTTTGTATTGTTGAATCTACTACAACATGAAGACCTAACAATGAATAACTAATGTTACAAACGTTTAACAAGCGTCTAGAGATGGAGGAGGGTTTCATTACAATATATATCAGGCTGGATAGACAGACGGAGAAGGAAGCAGAGACAAGCAGTGTAATGATTCAGCACTTGGCTGCTGGCTGCGTACAGTGGTGATAAAGAAGTTTGGGACTGTGCGTCACACTTTCTGATTATGTATGTTGAGTAGAAATCAGTAATTGGACCCTGGAAAACATTAGGTCATTAATTATTTTTGTAAAAGGGCTCATACGCTCTTTATGTCACAGGAAAGTATGCTGGAAATGCTAATCACATGGAAGCTGACTTGACTGAAATTTAAAGAAAAATAATTTGAATAAATAACATACTTTTGCTTTAAGATGACTTTGGCATGGGTATCTGATTTGATTTGCATTTCTGTGATCCATAGAATGTATTATCTCTGGGCAATTCAGCATCCCCTCTTATCTGGAACACACCCAATCAATGGAGAGCAGCTCTGAATATGGATTAAGGACGGATATCAAGAAGCAAAGCTTACATCAACTGGGAGACAGTTTGTATTAAGAAATATGCGCCTTCATTCATATTCGGCTTCATCAGACATACCCTTGATATTACTTTACATGCTATACATTGCACTCTCTTTATCAGAAAATCTTCATATTATAAGTTTGAGAATAAAAGACAGTTGTGGTGATAATTAGCATGCACTAGCATCATTCTGCGGTGACCTTATTTTAACTTAAACGTGTTGGAGTGGAAAACTATGTTTGTCTTTGTCACCTACATACACATACTGTACAACATATACTGAGTTCTGAGAAACTCGTAGCTGAGCTGAGGAATATCTCCCTCGCTTCACAAAGATCTTGCAGCTTGAAAAATGAGCCAAAAGTTGGAAGAATCTAAAGCTAGAAAGCTCTCGCTCTGCACCCGGCCAAAGGGAGAAGTGTCAGCGTTTTCATCCTCTGAGTGATTGTGACTGCCACTGGACAAAACTGATGAGTGCTTTTGAGATTTATGATGCTTTTCCTCGCACATTAAATATAGACTTTGTAACATGTACTCAGAGCCGCTTTGAAAACCTAATCGCACGGTGAAGCTGTGCAGACAAAAAGGGTAAGAAATATCCCGTAACCCCGCAATGATTCCGACACTGGACGCAACACATGGCCACATTTCCCCAAAATACGTACTACAGATTTCAACTGCTTCCAAATGTAGCTTGAGACATGATTTCCTATTCAGACTTTGAACTTAATATAGCAGTAGAGATGAACAGTAATGTGATGAGGCAGCAACAATAAAAGATCTACCGCTGCAGAGTGTCTGCGTGCAATTTGAAGTAATAGGGCAAATAAGCGTGAGAGAAACAAAAGGCCTTCACTTCACATGTCTGTGCAGAGAGGACGGTTAGTGGAAATGTGGAGGGGCAGTCGGAAATATTGCCTTTTCAGTCTGCATGAGATGAGCTCATATGAGCCGGTTCAAATGTATTCATATCATACATTAATAATGGCATTCAATATATTTAATTGTATTTAAATAGAGCTATTGCTTTGCTGAGCACACAGTGACCAGAACCTGCATCCTAACCACAATATTAAAGGGGTAATCCACCATAAAGCAGAATTTACATAACATTATTACTATGACCTTGGCAAATTCTGATCACATTGGGTAACCAGGACCAGGATGGGAAGAGCGTTCTTGAGCTGCCCTGCAGCGGATGAGCATGAATCTAGAAAACGTAATCCAAAGGAAATTTAATGCGTTTTATTTTTTGATTCTATAATCTTAGAGAAAATATGTGTATAGTCTAATATTGGAAACTAAACACATAGTGGGCAGGGACTCTGGCTCTTCCTTACTCTCTGGGAATCATTTTAATCTCCTCACCTTATTGCCTACAGAGATATTGTCATCACCATCCGCGGGTTCTGGCTGAGGCCTAAAATGTAAATCGATATCTGCATTACCATGTGCCAAATACAAAGCAGCTCTGCAAGGGTAAATGGGTTCTGTTGACAACAACATCCCCATAAAGTAAGCAAAGTATAAAGAGGTCGAGGTTATTTCATATCTTTAAACTCTTGGACTGAAAACACAAACATACAGGAAACTGGGGCACATCGTCTTGGTCACGCTTAGAGTGAATGCAATTAATGCATCATATTTCATTTGCTCGTGGCATCATCATTCTCAATGTCTGTAACCTCAAGTCAATACAAACTGTTGCAAGTGATTGTAAGAGGAGATGGTGATGGCTGTGATGAGTTACAGACGCTCTAAATGTTGTCAGCTAAGCAGTCTTTGTGCCGTAGGTTTCATCATGTACCTTTTTCTAAACTTCCAGGAATAACATTCTGGTGGAGAAATAGGTCCTTTATAGGGTATGAAAAATTAACCGACTGGAATGTGTCTGTAGCATGGAGTATGAGGCGGTATGGATTACTTAGATACTGCAGCTTGTTTACTTTGATGAGATATTTTAGCCGTTTTCAAGGAGATCCTTATGAAAAATGCACAGAAAACAAACACACACACACACACACACACACACACACACACGTAGACGAAAGCTCTCACAGGCCTAGCCCTTCCCACACACACCTACTCCCCTAAAAATGGCAAAATACACACAGTAAAAGTGCACACACCTCCACATGCACCTACATATTTGAGATCTATTATTTCTATATCTCAAATATAACAAGAAGCAATAGCATATTGTTTGAAGATATGTAAAAGGAGACATTAAAGGAGGTAATAGATCTAAGAGCTTGTTCCTATCCGATCAAGATTTTAATTTAAAGGCACAGCGCTCAATCTCTTTAGATTTGTTTCTCTCAATATCTGCATAATCTGGCATTGATAATATCAGCGGAGACATAATGATTTTCCCGACCTGTCGGGTGAAGCGGTTGTTAGAACAATATCATATTCTCAGACTGAAATTAATTGTCTTTATAACCGAGTGAATGTGTGGCTGAGAATGAAGCCAGAGAGTCAGATTCGTGTTCTCGTGATTATGTAACGCTGACATATTGAGCAGTTTTTTAACATTTATATATTTTCATTCATTCAATGGCAGCAAGAGGGGGTGATGACAACACCAGGTTGTGTAATTGCTTTCAATAAGCAGCAGAATTATAACTGTAAATGCAGAAACAGTAATGCATTAGAACAATCAGACGGTCGTTTACAAATACAAACAAAGTGTTGTCTCCAGATTAATGGCCACTAAGATTGGGAAGTGCAAACAGGGTGGAAGAGCGAGGACTTAATGTCTCTTCTCTTGGTGTTCATGAAGCACTCCACCTGTGTAACTTCTTCATATTGTATCTGATGCAAGCTTTACTAAGTGCTTTACACACGGCTCACTCTCAGAAAGACATACACTGTTGTATTCATCGGATGAGGCAGGATTTTAGTTGAAGTAATGAAAATACAGAACAGAAGAATTGTGATAATATCTCATGTAAATATATATTCTACGGGTCGCAAGACAAATGCAGACAAATCCACAAGTTCTCAGAAACGACTGGATGTTCCCTTCTCTGCACCCTCTTCACGGGAGGGAAGAGGCCTCGCATTGCTCGTGGTGATGAACTAAAACTTTCCATTCAGTTTTATTTTCAACCGCGTATGACTTTAATTAATTCTATTCTCAGGTTATGAAGTAATTTGATTATATGGGCAAGAGGGAGAGCAAGGATCCGTATCTGTTCTCCATCTTAGGTTAAGCACTTAGGCTCCACTGAATTCATTCATTACACCATAAGCATGGGTACATTAAAGATAATTTTGCTAATAATTGTGCAATTAAATAATCTCATGCGACTTCGGTATAATTGAAAAAAGTGCAGCGACATCAAAGTAGCACCCCCGTTAGGCTGAACTGGCTTGAGGCGAAATCGTAAATAGGAAAAGTCTCCTGTGCGGTCCGATCCCACGAGCGGATTCATGCGCCTCGTTCACACGTGTGCTTGGAGGGATTCTTTAAATGTAATCAGAAAGTACACCATGTGACCAGCAAATACAAGAGTGGTGTTCAGATCTCCATTACAAATACCAAGTGGGGCAAGGCAATGGCAATGGGGGGCAATGGAGGGCAATGGGAGGCAGGCTTGTTTAGCAGATGCTCTTATCCAGAGTGACTTACATTGAACTAAGTACAGGGACAGTCTCCCTGGAGCAACTCAGGGTTAAGTACCTTGCTCAGGAACTCCCGACCTTCTAGTGATTTGTTTGGAAGGCGTACCTCTAGACCACTAGACCATCACCACCACCACTTTTGCTGTCAGTAGAGAAATAGAGCACTTCATGGTGATGTCAGGCTGATGTACACCTTCTCCGCGTACAGCAGCGATGGCGACTGTGGAAATACCTTGCCATCTGTAAGAAATAATATTTGCTTTTGGGCATTTCAGTAAGTCTCTGTTGGGGGAGCGGGGGGGGGTGTATGGTGTGGTAGGCAGTACAGTGCTTTGGATAACAAGAACCACAGTGAAAAATTGCTTCTGTTCCCTTCATCTTTATTATGGTTATTGAATTTGGTTCAAAAGGAGCTGACATCAAAGGGTTGCTCAGAGATTCATAATTCGAGAGGTTCAGTGTATTTCATTGTGAACCCAGAAAAGGAATGTCAGAAACAACATTAAAATGAAAGGGATTTTCACATGTGAGAAGCAGGTGTCTCTCTGTAGGTGAGAGGGTCTTTTTTTTAGGAGTTTATCTCCAAAGGAAAAGGGACAACTCTAATGTGCAGTGTACGAATCTCATTCATATATCATGCAAAGTCCAAAACACAACATAACAACACACTTTTTATTTTATTTAATATCAATAAGAAGTATGTGGTGAAGGCTGCACAGAAACCCGAGAGGTCAATTTGTCTGACACAGGAAAGCAAAGCCTAATCTGTTCCCACGTCTAGTTAACCTAAAGATTGAGACAAAATGGAGACTTCAAGGTGCACTAAAGCAGGTAACTATAGGCTAACATCCCTTTGAAAACCTACTACATCTATACTGTACCTCTGGAGATCTACCGTACGGTCTACTCGGGTGCTTGACTTTGATCATCAAAGCTGACCTCCCTTCTGTCCTGATTGATGGATGGGTCCACCATTGATGCCTGCATATCCATCAAGTAAAGCCATCCGTGATGAATGAATATGTCCTTTATCAGCCGTGCATCACCTCATGAAGTATTGTCCTTTTTCACCCAACGCATTCATCCTTCAGCCAGAGATTGATTAACTATGGACGTGATTCAGTCAGCAATTATGACCTCATCACTAATCAATCTACCTCTCACCAACCCCGCTTACAGTTTGGCACACACACACACACACACACACACACACACATGTACCCAGAGACAATTGTGTCAGTTATCAGCAGGGACTTTTCCTCAGTCTCTTGGATCATGGGAAAGTTTTCTTGCCAGAGTAATGGTGTCACTCTGGGGATGGCAGTATTGGTCGGCCTGCCGTCAACATGTTGGTCCAAAGTGAAATATCTCAACGGCTATTGGATGGATAACATGAAACGTGTGCAGATAATCACAGGTCAGAGAGGATTTTCAACAAGATGTATTGTCTTCCATGTATCATATTTCCACAGACAGCTGCACTGGACAAATACATCTTCTTGTAGGCCTTATTTAAGTTATCACTGTCAATAAATATTATTTATTTGGATCACATTGGGATTAAATTTGTTTCAAGCACTTTATCACAATAAATAACACTATTTAAAATATGTTGAAATCATTGTATTGTCTTTTGTTGTAAAAGAGATAATGATATATACATCTGTATACTTTTTTCTTCCAGCATATCCTTTATTTTGTCGCACCACTTTGACAATAACCCCTGCATGAAAGGCGGCAGACATATTCATCTGGAGATTGATTACCATCTCTGGATGACCCTTTAGGGTCATACTGTAATGGGCTCTCTTCCTACTCAGTGACCAGGGGCATTCTCTGTCTACAACAGACAACGCCCCCATGGATACGGAGGAGCATTGCCTGGGGCATTGAACACAATATTACAACCTGGAAATCAGAGTCACGCAAGTCAGATGTGAAAATTGTCCAGCTGAGCCACAGCACACGGTGTTAATCTGCTGAGAGAAACACCATTTCAACGGCACAGCAGGTACACTGATCAGGACAGAACTGCTTGTCAGGTTGAATCACACAACAGCTGACAATTTCCTTTGTATTTTAATAAAAAATGATAGGAAATGCTCTATTTAAAAATGTAAAATAGACTGTTTTGATTGGAGAGAAAGACAGATCACATAGCAACCACAGTTAATGCTACCTTGATGATCCAGCAGTTCTACGCATCATGCACATATTCAGTAAGGAAGGACAACAGATGGGCACATGCATAACTACATGTATATACAAAACACTCCATTACCTGCCACAAACATGTGACAAGTATGAGAGCTAAAAGCCAATGCTACGTGGAGCTAAGGACCCCCTATTCTGGCTTTCAGAGAAACTGACGTCTCCTTCAAGCTGTCTCTGTAGATAATTCAGTCTGTTGTGCTACAAATCTAAAAGTACACAAGATACAAACATCACCATTACTCATACAGGTCATGACACACAGCACACACACGGGTGCTTGTACCTCAGGGGATACTTATGCATTTGTCAGGCAGTACGAGAAAAATGTGGAGTAGCTTAAACACTAAAAATAAATAAGTGGTTTGGTTCAAGTTCAGTACAGCGGCGAAGAATGCATGAGGATCATTCCTTTTCATTTTGAATGGACAGTGCAAATGTCAAAGACAGACACAATCCTGTCCTGCATTTGCATCTAAAGGCTGCTTGAACTCAGCGGGCATATGGAGTTTGTTTTGTTCCTCGTCCCAGTGATCAGCACATCTGGGTGATTCCATCCAACGAGCATTAGCGTGTTGAATGTGTTTCCATTCACATACCGTACCACAACATACGGTGGGTAACCCCGACACACTGTCCTTGTCTTATACACAACCATCACTCTCTCTGCAGGCAGGTCTTCCAGCTCCGCCGTTTCTCTTGCGCTCACCATAGTGTGACTGACTCGCACGCCAAACAGCTTGTTGCTAACGACGTACAGCTAAAAGTAAGAAAACTGTTTAATAGCTAGTTATGTATACGTGATTGGAAAAGCTAAGAGCAATAGATAAACAGTTTAAAAGGTGTGCTTAAAGTAATGGTTGAAATGTGTAAACGGAATAGATACATTGTTAGATGATTGGTTAAAAAGTCCAGCCAATCCAAATCGTACATGTTTAGTATGGATGCAAACGGGACACGACTGACCCTAAACCCCAAATATTGCATTCAATCTTAAATAATAATTGTGTTAAATAACCACCAGTCATTTGGAGCATGACTGGTGGAGTGGATGAAGGTTACTTCAGTTCATCTGACATGGCTGTAGGACATAATAAATAAAAAAGTAGGTTGGAAACCACCAAGTAAGCAAACACTGAGGAGATGCACGACAAAAAGTAATTGCTTTTAGCTGCATTTCACAGTGCATTATACATTTGTGTGACATCTGAAAATAAGTTGCACAGTCAGACCCGTTTGTGTCTTTAAATGTCCAACAGGTGAACTGTTTTATTCACAATGTCTCAGCAGGCCGACCTTCTGTCAACTCCTGGCTACTTGTGCCAAATGCGTTGCTATTAACAACACATGCTCGCCCCTGATGCAATAGATCCTCTAGTAAATTGGTAACAATTTCACAGAATTATTTTAGCAGAAAATACCGTTGGAACAATAACACTGCTTGCCATGGGAATTGAAAGATAATTGTATGAGCCTGTGGCATTGCTGTTTCATAAGCTTCACGCTCCATTTCTGATTCCCGTTTCTTTTTCCTCTTTTCCACATATTTATTTCTGGCACTTAATTTAAGTCTATATTTATGTATATCTTAAATCACATGTTCTCGTCTGTCCTTGCAAATGAAAAGGCACTGTTGTTATCTCTGGAACAGAAATACAAACAATATGCATCTTAGCTATTAAGTGCATAACAACATCTTCAAAAAGGGCAGTTTGAAAAGAGGGCACACCGAAGCTTGAGCACGCTGTTGAATACATGCATTAATTAAGGGGGAATTACGTGCTTGGGGTTGAGTTGGCTTGCTTTCAAGTGCCAGGGGTCCTCATAAATATACATTTAAAAGACATGTGGCGAGATCAAGAAGTAACCTCTTAACAATGAACTTTTGTATCATCATCTCTGTGATAAACACCTAGCGCACGCTCGTAGCCTTGTTAAGAAACCAACACTTTTACTTAATATTAATGAATGTAAATTAATGCTTTGTTTGTTTGAGTTGAGAACTCTTCCAAGTCGTGGGACACAGTCTGTTTAGTTTCAACTCTCAAGACTCAGACAGAAATATCAAATACCAGTAGTCCCTTGACAGCCAAGACCCATTCCACTTCTGTCCCACAGTCCCTCGAGATTCCATCACTTCCACAATCTTCTATTCTGTAAATCCGGTTATAGGAATATGGCTGCTGTGAAAATAGTTGGTATAAGTAATGTATGATGTGCTTCAGGAGTAAGAGAGGAGAAAGGACATCAACAGTAATAGGTGAAGATGTGACCGGCCACATTAATGAGTAGTTCCCGAGGTATAGGACGTTTCAACAGGAAGCCCTCTGTACAGTAACTCTTCTCTAAATGGACACTGTATTCAGACAGATTGTATGATGTATCATTGTGCTCAATGAAAGTGACGTTTTTTATCTTGGTTTGCAAAGCATTTTGAATACAGATCCTTTTAATAAATTGGTCCAGTAATGCTTGACATTATTGATGGATGGCACCAAGGTGAATGTAATGGCACGGAACTGCTACTTTATGAAACTGTCTAAATTCATCCGATTCTCGCGAGGTGCTCTTAATACGGCCGCACGGGTCAGCAAAACAGAAATGTTATCATGATTAAAAACTGCAATAAAGACGGGGAAATATTTGTGAATTATACATGAGGAGTTGACAAAACTTACACGATAGAATTTCAGCATACACTTGTTTGCTTCATGCTTTTGAATCTCATTACCTTTGTGTTACCATCATCTGGCTAGGTGTGGCTAAAGAAGCTAGCCGTCGGAAGCTAGGCGTCGGAAGCTATTGCCAGACACGCTTTGTGAATAACGTCACATATCTATAAAACACATGAGTGCCAATTAACCCCGTACGGCATCTCTAAACGCCTGTTGATATTCACTGAAACTAGCTCTGAGCCACGTTATCATATATTAACAATATAATGTTACATTGAGCATGGAGTCAGCGGAAACAGATGCAATAATTCCGCTGCTAGCTTCTGAGCGGTGGGACTTCAAATGCAAGAGAAACATGACGATGCCGGTACTGATCTGTGTATTTTACAGCACTAAATATACCCACAGCAAAGTTCAAGTTTCACTATGTGTTCTTAGTTTAGCAGCATGTTAAATATTCAAGTTACATGCAACATCTTGACTTGTTATATTTGCATTTCCAGCTTATGTGTTTAGATGTTAGCCGGTCCTTGCAGTAAACTAGGACAAACATTCTCTCTGCATGTAAACATAGACACTGAGCCATGAATCGTGATGGTTCCCTTTCATATTCATTGTAGTCTTCCTACTTCTGTGCGACAGTCTGGCTTTGCACATGGTGGCTTTACAAAGAGTTACCCTACGCCCAGTTGTTTCCTCAACCCCATCTGTTCCCTCTGTGCCTGAAAGCCTCATCATGGAGTCGCTGCTCAGTGTTGCTTCCACACAGCATGTAGGACAGTTCTGTGGTAAAAAAGAGAGAATATTTGCTTAAATTTGCATTAATATTTGCTAAAATAGCTTAAAATCGGAGAGTTTGATTCCAGAGGTAGATATGAAATGGGACATGGTGTTATTTTGCATATGTAAAGTGGAATATCAGAGACTTTTCTCCAAGTTCACTTCATCTAAAAGGCAGTTTTAATGTTTGGTATATAAATAACATTATGGTGGTCATTTCTATAATAAAGAAATCAAAACGTGCCTTTAATGCTCATTTCTGTAATACTTTGTGGTAGTGTTTACACGTGTGCATTCATGATCATCAGCCTGCCAAGGTCAGAACTGAGCAGTAGTGACATTACTAATTGAGAGTGGAAATGGCGATTCAATTTGTGCTAATGTTCTAACTGATATGCCAATATCTGCTGCAGCGTACGGGTGACACATTGCGTTGGCTCTCTGCTAAATATTATTCTTGTCTTCTCCCTTCACAGACGAAGGGGACGGATGACTTTTGTCAGCCATCAGATGCTGTGTGGCAGATGTCACAGCATTTATTGTCACCATGATTTATTAGTTTAGAATGACCACAGCCACGGGGAAGAACACATCAAAAAGGCCCGGCGCTGCTGAAGGGGAGTCACTGAATGCCAACTCCTCCAACAACTTTCATCCCGTCCCTCTTAGGACTGCACATTTTGCTTCTGGTTATTGTTTGACCATCTGCTGTATTTCAAGCCTGTTTGACTTCACCGCTAAGCAAACACGGAGTCTGTGCCAAATACCGTCACCTTCCTTTTGCCCCTCTAATTCGACCCTACTGTGCCTTCTTCAGCTGAATCAAGCGGTTCATTTCATTTGAGGAACTTGAACAGGCAGAGGTTCATTTCGACAGGAAATTCACCGGTTTTATTCTCTTTCACCTAAAGTCTTTCATGCCAACAAATTCTTAGAAATAATACATGTACATATTGAATACGAGCCGCTTTAACCGGCGTTTCCTTGCAGCCACAACACGTATTATACACAGGACTATTATTGTGGTTCTGTTTAGTCTTGTAAAAGGTCAACTCATTGATCCAACAGCAATCTGATTCAACATACTTTCTTCCCACATATTCCCAACTATGTGCAGCACATTTGCAAAATCCATATGCCCACGACATTTAGTTTAGATGTTTGCAGTTATTATTTTAATGGTTATGCATTAAAACAAGTGGTTTTTATTGTATCCTATCCTTAACAGAGTGTTTTTGTAGCCTAAACATAATCATATAGCAATATAAACAAATGCTATGTTTGTATACTATTAATATCAATTGTGCGTAAAAGAATAAATGTTGCAGTGAATATGTGAAGTTAATTATTTGAACAGATAGATAACATAAAAAGACAATCTCTATGTTTCAAAAGAAGCTCAAATCAATTCATCCAAAGATAATTATTGCTGCAAATTGTAACTTCTCACAATTCAATTCAAGAAAACCCGACAGAGCGTGAAGCATCGTGCTTGTCAAGTTGTTTCAACAAAGTCACTGTTGTTGGTGTGCAATGGAAATGTATTCAACTAACACGGATATCTAATATGTAATGGACAAAACTAAATCAGATGGAACTGGCACGGTGGATGTGTTTTATTAGTGCTCCATCACACTCCCAAATATATTTAAAAGTTTAAAAAGGTTGCATGCATACACTCAAAGATTACCTCAAATAATTTCATTTATTTTCAACACCAATGAAGGCAGAACAGGAACACCATAGGATACCATTTCTTATTTCTCTCTCTTCTCTCATGTCTGGAATATATATTCCAAATATGCATGAGGCAACAGTAGAAAAGCCGGCAATATCCACAGTACTGCAATGAATATGAAAGAACCTCTCCTCTGTACATTGTTGTGTTACCTTCGCTTTCAAATACCTCTCAGGAACCGTTATCACGGTAACATTCTGTGTAACTAACTGTACAAATGTCTTGCTGCCACTTACAGTGCGTCTTCAAAATGAGTTATGATATGGCAAAGTATTCCACTGATGTTTCACCTTCAAGGCTGACCTTGTGATGGCTGTTCTCTGCTGATGCTTGCCTGAGATAAAAGGTACGAGTCCCTCTCACCCCCCCATGCCAAGGACACACGCATCATCGCTTTACTGGCCTATCTGCCCAGGTGATGCATGGCTCCTATAGCCAGTCAGTCTGAGGCAGTATTTATAACAAACTATGTGAGGCGGCAACCAACTTATCACCGTCGAAGACCTCACAATCCTCGCTCCCCTGCTGCACTTCTGTTATATGCTGTGAACAATACAAATCTAATGCATTTTCTAGCTATAGAAATGTAAATGAAATGTGAAAGAGATCAGAATGTGTGACATTCTAAAGATAATTAATTCTGCTAACAAATGAAATGACTTTTTAATATGTTATATAATGTTTCAGAATCCAGTTGAACTGAAAAGACAGGATTCAGACAGACAGAGTTATATCAATAGATCCTTCAGACCAATTTGTTATAAGCTGCAACAAAGACACGGCACACATTAGCGAGAGAATCATATCAAATGAAGTGAAGGATGAATGGTCCTGTACCTGCCAAATACAGTTTTAAGAAGAAAGTGAGACAACATCTACACTCCAGTGTCAGGAAGGACATCGTGTGACTGATTGGGAAGTGAACAGCAAAGAACAGTCAATGCTTGAAATTCATTAGCTATCAGTGGGAGACAAAGCACTGACAGGTGTTTATGCAAATCACCTGCGAACGGATTCATCTCCCTAATGGGGAAAACAGCAGTATGAGAATAATGTGAAGCATGTGGAGAGACAATGATAGTCCACTCGTGAAGGTGTGGGTATATTGTGAGCCCTACAGTGTGCTGTTGTTGAGAGACACTTAGAATAAATAACCATTGAAGGCAATCAGTTTGGTTTTTTTGAGAACATATGGTCCACTTCTTACAATCCAGTCGTTCTGCAGAGAAGCATTGCACATGTACTCATATCTTTACGTTTCTCAAGGAGACATGTAGACAAGTAAAATTGATGACATCTAGAATACATAAACTAAAAAAATCTAAATCTGATTAGCTAGCTAGCTGCACAGTGGTGTTTTGATTTAAATGCTTAAACTATTTTTATTAATTTAAAAAACTATTACTAATAATAATAAATGCATAATAATATTAATAATAATATTTACATAATAATAATAATAATAATAATAATTAATAATAATAATAATAATAATAAAGGTTATTCATATTAAACATTTCATGCACACAATTTACCCCAAGTACCAGGCGGGCGTTGTTTCGCTAATTATCCATAAACATAAAGTGCATCTGAGGCTAATTGGACTATTTTTAGTTTTGCATTAGGGATCATAACTCAAAGTTTAAACAATGTCTAACTATTTCAAGGCATCCTGAGAGGGACATGGATGCATCCATCCGATGATTGTTGAGCATTGTGGTGCTGGAGGAAAAGTCATGTGATCACCACAGGTAGTGCAATGGATTTTCTGGGGACTTCGTATATCTGTATATCTGGCTTGGGCAATATGACGAGATTATCGTTCAACACGATATCGCTTGGCCACGACAATGGTCCTCGTGTTTGCACAATAACAGAAATGTATTCAATAATGCAATGCCCGTTAATTCAGACTTTTTCTCTAAGCTTCACCGCAATGTTGTGACGTATCAAAAACAAGTATCAACATGCTAGCATATGTCTGACCCTGTACGGTATTAACCGTGTAGCCTTACTGACTTCTTACTTACAAGAATTAAGACATTTCTGAAGTGTCAGTAGGACTTTGAGAGGATGCAGCATTAAGTTTACATTTTAAAGCCCTTTGGAGGAAATGTGTGATTTTTAAGATTTTGGGCTATATGACTAAAATGGACAGTTTTTCACTTAGAAGTAGCAACACACAATTGGTTACTTGCCATTTGAGAAGTTTCTCACTTTCAACTGGTATTATCCCCGTTATTGCTCATAGTGACATCAATTAACACACAGTCTGATAAATATTCAAAGTTCCTTTCATATCCTGTCATGGGAGAACAAAATGGAGACAGTGCACAAGGCTTACATCTTATTAATGACTCATTTACTTTGATCACAAGCTGCCATTACACTGTTTGTTTCTGTTATTTTGTGCCATTCAACATCTGCCAAGAGACTGTAAGAAATCTGACAACATTTAAGAAGAAAAATCAAAGTTGCCACAACCGTGAACCGCTAAGTTTTATAATTGCCTGATATACACATGCCTAAAGATGATGTGAATACTAAAGTGATTTATGAAAGGCTTAATTACATTGTCTACATTCAGACTACTATATCTGTCACATCCACAGCTGTTCCACAAACCTCAAAACAATGCATACTTTTCTGCCTTGTTTACGTAACTTGTCTACGGGGGGCGAGTATGTTAATGCTGAGTCCTTGATATTCCATGTGGAGCTTCCCTATTTTTAGTGTGCACAGCATTTATTTGCTCACACTCACTCTAATGAAAACTTTCTGTTTCATACATCGCAAACCAGGCTGCATGGCCTTAAATGACTAGGGTGTAGGATTTAGGGGGATTTATTGGCAAACTATGAAATATAATATGCATAGGCCTAACTGAATTTGTGTGTAATCAACTAAAATTAATAATTGTTGTGTTTTCGTTGGCTTAGAATGATGAGTTGTATCAAACTACTCCTTTAAAGGTTCTCAATTGGAACGTCAGAGCAGAGGGACAGCTGAGCCGGCGGCTAGCAGCTAACTGTGCTAACAACCGCGATGGGGCTACAAGTGTTATCCTGTTAAACTCAGATTACGACAAACACAGAGGGAGTGCGCCTTCCTTCTCTGCTCAGGTAGAACTTATTCCACGTTACCTTTACACAGCACAAAGTAGTTGGCTGCTTTATTGATGCTCTTTTCTTTTTGAGAACCTTTATCGATGTGCTAACACATCTGAAACACTGTCATACACTCGCAGACATCACTAGAGTTGGAGTAACAACACTGGCTAGATTGCTGTTAAGGAAACTAACAAGAATAAAAACACAGAATACTCGGAAAGTTAAATGTATTGAAGATTGGCAGACATGTCGGCATCTTCATTACACAGAATCAGTCAAAACCATGACAACACGTCAGACGGAGAATGCTTGGATGGACTCATCAGTCTTCACTGATCACATTAGAATCAGTGATTTCAGAGTGGAAGCTAGTCGTTGCTTATGGTCAATAAACTGCAGATATACTTAGCTTGCATCTGCACACCCTCCTCGCCCCTCCCTCTCCTTTGCTCCCACTCTCTATGATCTTGTTTGTCTCTCAGCACAAGGCTAATTTTGCACTTGGATGGAACTTTGGCTCGCAGGAGAATGCTCCTCTTTTGCATAATCTGGTTTCTAAGGCTACAGTTGTAATACAGCTGCAGTCAGACATGCCATGAGGAGTCAAACCACCCCCCGAGTGATGCCATGCAATGAAGTGTCCACTGACTGCACAGCCATTCAACGTGAACTCTTTGACCAGATCACCGTTCATCAAAGAGAACAGTGAGTACAATTCAGGGTTGGAAGTAAATATGCAAAGCAGATGCACCTTAAGAGACTACAACGGTTAAACGCCAAGTCAACATAATGAGTGAGCAAAATGCACTCTGTATAGATTTCAGGAGAGCACAGAGTGCAGTGGAACTGCTAAAAGTCTTTGAGACAAAGGGGTTAAAGAAGAAATCAGTAAGTTAAGGAGAAGCACATAGCTGTCAGTTGACCTCTGTGCACGCCGGCTGCCTTTGCTTTGACCCGCGATCGATCCGGTGCTGGCCAGTTAACTCTTGGCCTCTCAGTCTCGCACCACTCCCACAGAACTGAGGTGATGTATATGGACAACCCCCGACTTTAACCACTCTTTTGGGAAGCTTTCCAACCCTCCATGAAATACAATTTCTTCATTTGTCCGTCCGGTGTGTCAAAAGTTCTTTCCTTTTTCAGTATTTTTATAATCCCAAAATGTGTATGCACTTTTCACACGTCAGTATAGATGCATTCAGCCAGTTGTTTCAGTAAAGAACAAATAATTATACTCCAGTCTGTGCAACAAATCATATTTTTATAAATATCATTAAATTCCAGTATGCTAATTATATCAATTGTTACGGGATGTCAAAAGGATTTCAGTGACTGTTAAAATCATGAAATTATTACTTAATAGAGTATTAAAGGGTGTAACAAATAATTGTCATTTGAACAAAAATAATTGGTAGTTGTGACACCAAAGACTTATTTATGTCTGTGAACTAAAATGAGACGTACCATCTACATCACGCTGCCAAAAGAAGTTGTCACTTCCTCAGTGATAAAAGGAAGAAGGAGGTAGTTTACTGACAAAGACGACGGTGAAGAAATAGCCGCGCTGTATTTCTAAGATGCGGAAATAAATAAATTAATGAATAAATATAGATATACTTTTCAAACACTGAGGCAGTGGGGTCATTGCATAAGGCAGGATGGAAGGCAGTGTTCTGGGAAAATGTTGAAAGACATTGAACCTAACTATCAATCATTCATTTCTTCCTGCCACCTCTAGAGGGGGAAACACAAACAACATCCAGAGTCTAATGCGGGAGTTTAATGATCATTTCACTGCATGTCTGTGAGTCTATGTGGCTGATATACGGAGGCATTCAGGCACTTTACCAGGAAATGTTCAAAGGTAACCACCTTATTGCTTTATGTGTTATATTACATTAATAACACCTCTGTCCCGTTGGTGGTGGAAGCTTGACAGCTTCCAGATCCCAGGATGTCCACAGCAAGCTGCTGCTCCCGCTGAAAGGCTCAGCAGGAGGAAGTCAGACAGCAGGAGTTGTAACACCAAGAGCCAGTCGAGTGGCTGACTTGATGTTTAACTCCTTTTTTTTAAATTAAAAGATACAGAAAATATGTGTGATGATTTAATTCACCCACAACACAGCTTTAGTATGATACTGAACAGATATGCTCTTGGTTCAGGTATATATGTTCCTCATGTAACCTCCCAAGTTAAGTTTCAACACAAACTATTATGAGAAAACAGTGTTTATTGTAGTATTATATAAAAAGTAGACTACAGTCTACAAACATGAGGAGGTAACTGGTGCATGTTTCTATGTTCGCATGTTATAGCACTGGATATATATATATATATATATATATATATATATATACATACATACATATATATATATATGCATATATATATATATCTATTATAATATGTATATATATAGATGCATTATATAGAGATATACTATATATATATATAGATATATATGAATATATATATATATATATATATATATATTATTATAATATATATTATATAATTATATATTATAATTATATATATATTATATGCAATATATAATATATATATATATATCATATATATATATATCTATATATGCAATATATTATAATCTAATATATATATATGCATATATATATATATATAGATTATATGCATATATATATATATATATAATATCTATGTCCTATATATAATATATATATTATATAGATCTATATATTTATATATAGATGCATTTATATATATATATGCATATATATATATATGCAATATATAGCTGCATATATATATATGGCATATATAGATATGCCTATATATATATGCATTTATATATATATATGCATACTATAATATATCTATATAATAATAATATATATGCATATATATACATATATATGCATATATTACTATATATATATGCATATTATATATACTATATATATATGTATATATACATTATATATATAATATATATCATATATGCATATATATATATATATATTAGCTATATATATATAGATTATAGCATTATATATACTATATATATATGCATATAGATATATTATATATGGCATAATATAATATTATGCATATATATATATATTATATATATATATATATATTGCTATATATATATATATGCATATATAATATATGCTATATATATATATATGCTATATATATATATAGCATATATAATATTATGCAATATCTATATATATATATGCATTATATATATTATTGCATATATATATATTATATATATATATATGCATATATATATATATGGCATATATATATATATGCATATATATATATTGCATATATCTATTATATATATAGGCATTATATATATTATATATGCATATATATATATATGCATATTATATATATATATATGCATATATATATATATATATGATATA